>NW_021634069.1:0-66698 GCF_004799145.2 Neltuma alba | reverse complement strand
TTCGTAGGTCTGGGTCCTAAGGGCTTACTAGATTCTGATTCAGTTAGGAGCCCAACATCTCCACTTGATGTTAGGGTGCTGTCAAACTTAGGAAACGCAATTAGAACCCCAAGATCATCTACCCATGAGGGGAATCAAAGGAGCTGGGAATGCGGCAAAGTAGGCCTAAGCATAATAGATTCTTTGGACGATTGTGCTAAATTTTCGGGGAAAATTCTCCGACCATCAGAGAGTAAGAATCTCAGTCCCAGTCCAAGAATGAGGGTGAAAATTCCAAATTGTCAAGCCTATACTGATTCTTTTGAGGCATCTAAATCCTTACCCAAGGATTTTTGTAAGCCTCCTTATAGCAAGAGTGGGTCTATTTCTGGCAAGGGTGAATCAAGAGTTCTCTTTGAAATTGGAGAAACCCGTCCAGAGATTGAGCCATTTGGAAAAGTAGGTCTTGTTCTTTGGACTCCTGCAGTCCATTGAAAACCCTTTCTGGTTTAACTCATTCGAACATTGATTTGATCTCTGAGATTACCATGAAAAATATGATCCACCAAGTGGGCTCTCCTCCTCATTTTAACGGGGGAAGCCAGAACTCAAGCACCTTATCTCATACAGAATTCAATTCGAAACCTTCATCCATATGTACATCAAATGAATTTGTTGGTTCCCTATCAGCTGGTGAGATTGAACTTTCTGAGGACTACACATGTGTAATTTCCCGTGGTCCTAATCCAAAAACTACTCATATTTTGGAGATTGCATCCTGGAAGGTCATCCTAATGTTTTTGGAAACCATTGTAAGAATCAAGAGGGGATAATGGAGTGCTGCCCCATGTGGCCAACAGCTTACAAACTCCAAACCAATATCCCTCTAGTGACTTTTTGAGTGTCTGTTACCATTGTGACAAGAAACTGGAGGAGGGGAAAGATATTTATATATATAGGTAACGTTATCCAGTCACTGACTGTTGTGTCATTTCTGTTTCACTTCTGAATTAGTGTTAACTTGATGGATTTGATACCCAACCCTAGCTTCGATTGACCTTGCAGGGGTGAAAAAGCATTTTGCAGTTTAAGTTGCCGGGCTCTGGAGATCATGATTGATGAGGCACTCGAGAAGAAATCAAATCCATCTTCTGGAAATTCTTCTCCAAAACCAGAAAATAATGAGGAAGTTCCTCCGCCTGGCATTTTCACAGCCACCTAGAGGCTTTTTCTGCCATGCCCACCTTGACCCTGACAAGGGTGGATGCAGTTGATCATCTGTTCATAGAAGAGCTGTCTTGTGTGCATCAATCAGCAGCCATGGATGATCATTTTGTACATCACTGCGTTTGCCATTGGTGTTTCAGCTTTCATGCTCCTGGTGGATGATGGCTCTTGAACGGCTAGTTTTGGTTTTCATATAACTAGAGATATCATGTTGTCAAACTTGCTGATACTGGTAGCTTATTTTACCCCATGCAGAAAGGGTTGAAGCCGATTTTTCTGCCTTCCCCTTCTATTCAATTTAGCTTGCAATCTACATTACCTCTGCATTATGTTAAAAATCAATGTATACTATCCGGACCTGTTTTTGACTGAAATCATACATGTGATTTTAGCAGGGTATAAACCTATTTCCTGGGAACAATGACTGAATCTTGGAAGTTTTGACGGATGTTTCTGTGAATTACAATTGACATGGATTTTATCCAATTTAACTTGTTGGAATGAGATTATGTGTTTCGCTTCAAGGCTAAAGGACCATCCATCGATGAACTGGATCGCGGTTGTTCATATCTAACTTGCTTAGATCCAAAGATTTAGATGTAACAGAAAGGGGGAACAAAAAAACTAGATGAATGTGATTCTAAATAAATATGGGCTTCCGTAGCATGCCGGTATATGAACATCGGGCGTGCCTGTTGTCTCATAAATCAAAATTCTACCTCTGGTCTGGTGAATTAGCTGGTTTTCAGAGTCTATCTTCTGGTTGTTCGACGATCTCCTTGATTTATTTTGAGTTAAAGCTTGTTTCCGGCTTTCGGTATATTACTTCCACCGATCTGCTTTTAATTAAGAGTCACCGTATTACTTCTGATCCCTTCAAAGGCATGTCTCATTGAAGTATTCAAGTAATCACATCACGGAAAGGCAATTAGCTCAAACATGTTATGATTCCTTTAAGGACCTTTTAAATGCAAACACATGTTTCAGAAATCGACGCACGAATTTTTAGAGAGAGCAGTGATTAGTCGGTGGAAAGTGCATCCAAAAGTGAGCCCACGTTTTTCAAATGGGGATGAAGCCCTTCAAGGGACACAGAAAAGCGAAAAATATGGGTCATCATGATGACTCGTGAGTTTTGTTTACACGGGAAACGCGGGGTAATTGTAGCCATTTATTCATTCTCGTATTTACCATTCTAGTTGATTCGTGAATCTGGGTTACTTAATGGAGTAAAAAAGAAATGCTAGGATATGAAACAAAAATTTATTTTTAAAGTTGCAAAAATTTTAATTTCTGAACTAATAGTATTGTTAATCTCTCATCTCATATACGAGAAATTTAGAGAAAAATCATACTTCTGCATCCGCTCTTTAATATAAGATCTCGTTTGATTTTGATTTTGATTTTAAATATAAAATCCTATTCTATTTCATCTCTTATATTTATTTATTTTTTTTTTTTTAAGATAGTCTTTTCAATAATAATAGTTCTGGTCAATAAACTTGACTAGTAAAAATATTTTAAGAAAGATAATACTTATTTATTATAAATAATTAACTTAACTTATTTTCTTAATCTACTCAAATTAGTCGATTAACTTTTATATTTAGAGCCAGAGGTATTATATGACTTATTTTTAATCCTCATTTCCTGATACTATATGACGTACTTATGAAAAGTAACGCGTTCAATTAAATTTCTTTAACTTGTTTTTTATGCGAAGTACTATAAGAAAGACTAATGTCATACTCTTTACTGTTCATGAGTTGGAAGATAAAGTTATAATAGCTCCGCTGGTTAATACTAATCTGGTACTTAATATAGGACTAATTATTAAATTCATTTTATTTTTAAATATAAAATTTACTTCTTATAATTACTAATTTTTTTAAAATTATCTTTATGAATAATCTCTCAACCATAATCAAATAAGTGAAGGAGGGTGGATATTGAAAAAAATGATTATGGTGTTTTAGTAAAAACATATCATATTTCTTATAATTAATTAATATACTTAACTTTCTTAATTTAATCAAATTAGTTAAAAAAAGTTTTATATTAAAGATTGGAGGAGTACAAGAGTTAAATAACCAATTTATGAATATTAAAAAAATTAATTAAATTAATTGTTTGTAATAAATATATATATTATTTTTTAAAACATATTCTTGTTAATCATATGTATTAGAATCATACTATTATGGAATATTTAATGTGTACAATCAGTATAGTGATTATTTTAAAAAATAAAAAAAATATAAAAGACAAAATGAATTAAGATATTATAATTAGAATAAAATTAAATCTTCAATAAACTCTTATATTAGGAACTGTATTTTACCATGAGATATTATTAATTAGTATAAGATAATTATATATATATATATATATATATATATAGATGGATATTACATTCGACCTCAATCTTGCCACTCAAACATTCCTCAAGTGAAAGTCTAATGCTCTGTCCCTTCGGGGACATCCGATGGAAAAGTTTGATACTACCCCGACGTCGAATATAAATAAGGAAAAAATTATTTTATTAAAATTTAAAAAACCTGTTTGATCATATCTTAAAAAAAATTTTCGTAACTATCCCCAATTTAACGGTTGAATTTTTACGTTGTATTTAATAATGATTATCCATTGCTAATGCAATTAATGCACTAGACATTAAACTTTCGATTTCTTTGTACAATCTTGGATCAACTCAAGTCCTAGAAGTGAGGAGTGCTCAGAAAGGATCTGCTTGGCCGATTATCCGCTGAATCGTTCCTCTTCCTTCCCATCCTCTTTTCATCCTTTACTGCCAAAAATAAACCCACTTATCCGTCAAATTATCTTCCGCATTTTTATTTCCACGAGTTCACGTAGTGAGGAAGAATGATGAAGCAAAGATCTACTTGGCAATACGTAGTCGCTGGAATAATTGGATTTATTTTTGATCGTAGATGAAATAAAGGTCGCCATTTCATCCTGCTATGTGTCGTCTTCTTTTAGGCTAATGAAATCCAATGCATTCTTCCCGTGCTCTAATCAGCGGTAACACCGGGGGATCTTCGCCAATTGGTTATAATCTTTTTAAAAATACCACTTATTCTCTTCAAATCAAAAGCTAATTTGTGATATCAGGACCATTAAAATTAAAATACTCTGTGACTACACTCTTTTGAGATTCGATTCGTTAATCACTTGCCATCTCGATCAGCTTATAAATTGGTCATCAAATTTTTAACGTCCAATAACCCAGTTTAGGTTTTCCCGAAGTCAAACACGCCGCCAGACTGTTTCGTCCAACAATTCATTCAATGTTTTTTTTGGCCACCACAATCCCTCCCCATCGGACTCAACGCCATTACGCCCCGTCGAAAGGATTTTCCCTCTTCGTTTCTTTCTTCGTTTCCAGTCTTGTTTTGGAAGGGGGATGATCACCCAAACCCAATAAAAGTTTACGACCATCACAGAATCAAAATAGTAATAACAGAGTTCATCAATCAGCTACGAAGTTTCAATAGATATCAAGCCATTAAAATTATCAACCACATAAAGCAAGTATCATTTAAAAGACTAATCATGGCAGTACATTATTTCAACGAACGCAGGTTGACAACGAAAACACAGATTGCAACGACGCTTTTCTCCCAGCTCAAGATAACACCACTAGCTGACCCCGCAATGGCAATGCCCCGACACGGAATCAAACATGGAGAACCAGGGTTCAGTTCTCTTGGCATGTGACTCGGCACAGTCGAAAGTAACCGGACAGTCAAAGATCCCCACACGTGGAATTCCTCGTACTCGATGAAGGACACACCCTCGTTGCCACTCCACCTCCCCAAAGCACAAGACTCAAGTGAACCCAAATGCAGTCTTGCCCTTACGTGACCAATAACACTTTTGCCACATCCTCAACCTCTGGTTTGTCGCGTGTTGTAGGATTTACAGTTCGAACACTTTTGAGCCACAACATGGAACTGAACGTGCGAAGTTTTCCCGCAATCATTGCAAAGGATCCATACCTGTTGAGAGCACTGTTATCAGTAAATCGCAATACAATAAGCGACCAACCTCTATTGAACCTCTAACTATCGTATACGCAAAAATAACAACCTAGCACGAGAAACCACAGGTCTTTGTATCTCAATGTAGATGATAAAGACGAAGACATAAATCAAGGGCCATATATTGGTACTGCAAGATTATGCATGTAATGCCATCACAATCTGAAAGAGGAAGGGAAAAGGTACACTGACCATTTTATTTTGGAATGGTTCAGGCATGGGAGTAGCAGCTATCTCCAGGTCAAACTTCTCCCAAACCTTCGACATATCACAGACTGACTTCGAGCAGAGTGGGCATGCGTACCTGATCCAGAATCAATAAATTAATCAAAAATCACATTAGTAATTTTTCAAACAAGGAACAAGGAGGAGACAAGAGCACCGTGACACTCACTGGAAATGTTCTCTCATTTCATTCAGGCAATTCTTGTGGATTGTATGCCCACAAGGCATAACGGTGACATCATTTATCGACTCAAATAAATACTGCAATCACCATTTTGAGGTGTGCATCAGTCAGCCTCCAGCGTTTAAACAATTGGCACAGGGATTCGAATCAACAAGCTAGGAATGTAACAAAGTGATACCTCAAAACAGACAGGGCAATCATGATGCATTGCTCCTTCCACACATGGGTGACTATTTTTCATCATGATAGAGTAGCAGCATCCTATTCAAAGAAACCATGCAATAAAACAGGTAAGAAATTTTTATCTGCTTGCCACTAAAAAGCATAGGGATTGAAGCTTACCACACTTGTAACAATGGAAGAAATTCTCACGTCCTCCAACTCTATCACAAGTAAAACACATAGGAGCATTAGTCTGTTTACACTTGGAACTGAAACAATCAATCTTACAATAAAAGCACCAGTTAAAGCATCTAACGCATTGTAATTTTGTTTTCACAAAATCCCACAACATCCCATATGCATCACAATATAAAGGGGTAACCAGGTTAGCAGTTTATACCTGCAAATCCCACAGCCATTGCAATGATACTGTTGCTTAGATATCTGTAACACACACAAAAACAAGATAGTAAATTCATCTAGCATGTGTACGTGACTTCCTGAAGATACTAACAATCATTATTTTCCACATCCAATAACTTACATCATCATCAAAGAGCTTGCATGTCTGACAAAAGTATTCTCCCATGCAAACACCACAGTTTATACAGTTCTGCCGCACCTGGAAGAAGAAGAAATTGGCTTAACAAAAACAGCAGTCAATGGGAGTAATATCTTAGTTTTAGTTTCAAGTAGCACAATGTCCATCACTTAAACATTTTAGATTAAAATCACATTACTAGCCACGGCATTTCTTTCTTACTTTAACCCAGGAAAAAATTGAATCGTGTTAAACTAGCAATTAGACTTCTCACTTTTAATTTGCATGCCACAATGAAACACAAAGATGCTGGACTCACCTCTTGTTCAGTTCCACAGAGTGAACATATTACCTGGATAAGTCAAATAAGTCAAAGTTACTAATCAGCATTTAAGAATCACAGAACTCCGATATTGCACAAATTCAAGAGACGCAACCTTTGAGATATTTAAATACAGGATCTGTCCAAAAAAGAATAAGCATACCTGTCTGACTTGATGACGAGGAATGTCATGTCTATACTTCTGATCAATGTTGATATTATTCTGCAGAAAAATGTAGTAGAAGTAAGTACCACCATAAATAAAATGAATCCCACAACCTCAGAACTATTGCTCCGAACAGCATGCCATTGTTCATGCACAGTAATGTATTTCTGGGTTGCACTGAGATCACCGGCTCCACAATGGGGGTGACTGGTAAGTCATGCCAACCATGAACTCAGCACCTAGTTGAAACTAACCAGGATTCACTTTTCTCCCAATTCAGACAACTCAGAAAACACCTACTTCCCATAGAACATCAATGAATAGCAAATGACCACATCTCCAGAAAGTCAAAGGTCCGGAAGACATACTAAACTCCATTTCACTGAACACCAAGCAAATCATCTCCTAGAGATAATAGACATTGAAAATTTAAACTACTTCCAAAGATAAGATGACGGAGGAATGACTCACTTTTGCTTCATTGTGACAATGACGGCAATCAAAAATCTCATTACAACAAGGGGCTCTAATACGACATCTCCTCTGGTAGTGTGAGCATCTGCGGAGAAAGCCAAGAACATTGCTAAAGGAAACGGGAGATAAACAACTTATAAAGAAAACAAGTGATTATGGCTGAGACATATACCCATATTGCATATATCCTCTTTCTCGTAATTCATTGATCTCATTGTCATCTGTTGCTTGACTTGATTCTTCTACAGGCACGTGATCTGCGTTTGACTGTGGAGCATACATCTCATTCACATCCACATGTTTCAAGTCTTTGCACTCAAAAGACAGAGACTCTGAGTGCATGACAGCAACCTCTCCCATAATGCTAGTTGTCTTTGTAAAGATACTAACTTATACAGAAGTAGGCAGTAAGTCTAGCAACCTGCATGATGGAACGGATTTAGAAACAATCCTAAAACTTTGAAAGGCATATCTAGTCACCCCATCAAGCCAGGCAAACACCGAATGCACTGTTGCTTTCTTCTATCTGCTGGAGACCAATTGAAATCGGCAACAACAAAATTGAATTAAGGTTGGACAGCTCCAATCAGCATCACTCCAAGAGAACACATCAAAAAAAGTGCATATACAAGAATTCCACATAAAACAAGAAGGTAGCACTGGGGTACTTGACAGCCTCCAGCAGTAAATAGAAACCAATAGCATCGAATGGTCACTTGACATCTTGAAGAACTCTTGGAACCAAATCCAACTATACTGGAGCCATCCAATAGACACTCCAACCTATGTTAAAAGCAATAAATCACTCAATCAAATGGATTCCAAATAAATGAAATACAGTATATGTGTTTATTTTATTGTCCATGAAGGACAACCCTACCTTAATTGGCATTTCTGCATCGACTCCTCCAAGAACTGAAACTTACCAAAATCAAATATGTTCCATAACATCCGCACCATTGGTAGATCCTTTGCTCAAATAAGCATTTATTTCCTTCATTATCTAGATCACTTGACAATCAAGAGCTATATAACAATGTTGTGGCACCATTGCTGGAAACAACATTAACGTCACTCCAGCAATTAAATTATTCATATTCAGGATTACAAAGTCATTACCCAAATAAGCAGTGCCCTGGGTTTGTCTCTTCTAACAGCAGATGCTATTAGACCAAGCTCAGGCAGATTAATTGTCTGGATGAAGAATGAAGGGAAGATGGTTCTGATAGGAGAGTTTAAGTAATCAGCTATGAGATAGAACAATGAGCGTGAAACGACCTCACTGTTCCATTATAGAGGAGTAATTAGCAAAGGAACGTTTTCCATTGCCGGTGCAAACAGAAAATCCTATAAACAGCTGCCTCCTTGAAGAATATATGAGGTGGCTCAAAGCTTGTGCTTCTTAGATCACTCTTTTAACAAGATACCAGGGAGGAATGGGTTTTGATAAACCCCAAAATGACATAATACACAAGAGTGAGGCTCCACAACTACTGGTTCTTCAAGCACTGGAAACAAAATGTTCTGCAATTGGCTGAACCACGGCAGATGCTAACTGCATAACCCTGCAAAACTTCCCTTCATAGAGATACCTAAAACCACATGATCCCTCAACCACCTAGACCTTCCTGAACTTTTCAGGCTAGTAGACTCATGGAAAATACCTAATTACAAAACACCTTGCACATGAACTGCCTCCTAACAGATAATAGACTAAATTGCTCTACTTTGCATAAAGTTACAGTATACTAACAATTCAGAGTTCGTGCCTTCACCCAAGGAATTAAATACGCATACTAAGCTTACTTAAGATCCCTCTTTCAAAGGTCTACTCACTCTCAACAGTTAAGAAATCACAAACTGAAGAGTGACACAACAGAACAGAGACAAAAATTTATCACCAGAAAAGAATTTGGTAAATGTCACTAAACTACAATAATCCAAAGGTTCCAGGCAATGAGCTTTGCTTGTGAAATCTTCACCGCGGAAACTTTCATGAAGTTCAATACTCCATTAACGGTAATCCTCCATAAAATTAAGTGTAGCATAGCTTAACCTAAAATGTTCAATTAGATTCACCCGTATAGTTGCTACATGCAACTAGTAACATGGAGACGCAGTAGTTAGATAAGTTGTTGTCAGCCTATTTATGATCATAAAGAAAAACCTATTACAGATGCATACTTACACCTTTGTCTTACAAGGCAAAGAATTATTTAAGCCAGCAAATCCTAATCTTTATGTATTCAAATATCCAACAGCCTCGCCATTTTTTCATCCTCCTCATATGTTAAAAAGCTGCTGCTTGCTTCTCAAGCAAAAGTTCATCGCAAATACGATTCAGCTCAACATATTACAAGATAGCAGCAGAACAGTAATCATCGCCAATAAACACAGGAATCTAGTAACACGGTCCCTAAAATCAACGACAAGAAAACGAATATGATATATAGCAAACAGGTAAAATCAAAGAATACAAACTTGATCAATCATTTTATGAGACAATCATTTCTACTGAAAGATTACATTCACTATCATCATCCATACACACATCATTAAGAGGGAGACAGCAGCAAAACTCTCCCCCTTGAGGTCACCCAAAGTTTTAGAGCAGAACTCCGTCCTGCTCCGAAATTTCAAATATCACTGACGCATCATCGCGAAAGACAGCTAAATCACACCAATTTCTCAATCCTTCAAGGAATTAACGTCACCTCCACCAAAGCAATCATCCGAAACTAAACACATCAGAGCCTACGGCTACTCAACGGCAAAAGCGCAAGCAGGGATGAAGGAAAGAAGAAGATACTACAGCTACATTACCTATCAAAAGAATCCAAAGAAGCTCACAGAGAACACAATTATCTAAACACAACGTGGAAACAAAAGAGCAAATAATGGATAGTGCAAACTGTCACAGAACAACGAACTTCTACTTGGAGGGAGAGAGATGATTTGGTCGACGATCCAAATTCCAAACAAACAAGACAATGACAAGAAGATCCGATGAAGTTTAGCGAAGCTCCGATTAGAATCTCCTTTCACGCCCTGCAGATACGGAACGGAGATATACCACAGCTGACAGGGGAACCAATCAGAGCTGAATTTATAGCCCGGGGTTGCAAATGGGGCTCTCATTCGAGAGCCTTCGAAATTGACCTGATTTAACCTGAATATGGAAGAAAGCGAAAGCTATGAATGATGGGATGATCCCTTGCTGTTGACAGGTTGTGGGTCCGCTATTCCAGAATTGCCCCTCTATTCATCAAAATATCTCCGTACTGTTACGCTTCCAACTTTCGGTTACACATGAGCTAGCTAACCGGCACGTCTCGGATAGATACGATGACGTGTTGCCCAATCCTTGGATTTGCGTGCAAGTCATCAAGTCATTGTCGTTCATTCATTGGCCCTTCTACGACACCCCGGACTTGTGCCTGCGATGGCCGGTGATGGGCCAATAATAATTAGTAGTTAATTACCGAGGTTTATCACAACGCGCAATCTTCATAAGCAGATGTATCTGGTTCTTGTGTTGACACGTAGAAAGAAGGGGGAGACAGACGATGACGACATTTGGGAAAAAATTGGGAAATCTGACGCGGAAGGATCGAATTGATATTATAAATTATAAATATCTGGAAAGATATGGTCCGTCTTTACCAGATGGGGATGAGCATCTTTATATATTTTATGTATATTCGTTCAATTGTTACAATGTTCAATAATTGGTGCTGGTAAAAGATGTTGGCTTCCTTTTTTTTGACCAGAAGATGTTGGCTTCCTTAACGATTGAGGGTTTATTTCTTAACAAGCAATTAAATAACCAAATGAAACAATAAAGATGAAAGGACGTTTTATGGGATTACGTGTCAACAAACAAATCAAAATTAAAATGTTTATTGGTTTTATCGTAAAATTAAAAAAATTGATCCTCCTCCCTCCCTGTGCTTTTCAGTTTTGCTGAGGTGGCATCTCTCTGTTAGCCATATGGTATGTCATCGACCGTGGTTTAGTAATCATGAAATAAACTGAAAAGACATGGGGCTCAGCCCCAGACAAACATGAACATACTTCCTCTCTTTTATTACACACAATCACAGGTCGCATTAGGAACCAATGATGATACAAGCGTACCAATATTTGCAGTAATGGGATCTTACACAAAAGCTACCTAGTCAGAGCCACAGAAGAAAATTCAAGACACGGAGCCACCTAGCCGGCATGAGTGTGGCACCTTCAGCCCCAAAACCAAATACATGCAAAGATTCAAAGGCAAAATACATACTCCTAAAATATCAACTAGGTCAGGTCCTCCAATATAGATTAAACTAAGTCATCAACTCGTAATCACCTTCTACAACCAATCGATGGAACCCCCAGTCCCAATTGCTGTCGAAGATCCAGAGCCTTCAGCATATTTGATAGGAACCATGAAAAGGAAAGATTTACCGAGGATGGAAACTAGCAAAACATGAAGCAAAATGCCTTAGATGAATTTGTGAGATAAATCACAATAATCTGAAAACTGAGTGCTTGCACTTTCGTATAGATCACATTTTTGAATGATCCCTTGAAGCGTTAATGGCACACCCAATGCAGCTTCGCCTGAATTTGAAGGATGCCTTGGGACCAGAAAATAAAAAATTTGAAGTGACTTCATTTACTAGAATCCTTCTATTCCTTCCCTTTTCATTTCTTTTGACATCCTAGAGCTCCTCCACATCCCTAAAATGTGATGCACTCACCATAAAGTCTGTGAGACAGTAGCCTTGGACATGCCATCATATGCCACCTCCAACTTCATAAAGCGTCAGATATAATAACCATGGACCAAAGTCCACATTCACTGCAACTAAAAGTTCGAGAACATTTAGCTTTACTTGAAAAGGAACATCAATGCAGGAGGAAAAGAGAAGAAAAAAAGATGCTGAAGTGAAGTTCAGAGGCAGCACCACAAACACTAACCCCACCAAAAAAAAAGAATGTCAACTTGGTGGAATATTGAAGAGTGCAAGCAGTACTGTCATAGCATTAAGTTATGCAGGCAGAATTATGCGGTTTCATGACACGAATAATTGTGCTACCACTTTCAAAAGCGGGAAAGCACCCTTTTGAACTCATGCAAAGTTAATTGCTCTAGGAACATAGAGAATCCAACCCTCACTGGATTACTATATGCCTAAGAAAAATGAACTTTTCTCCAAACGAAGCTTCTTTTTTTCCCCATTTCAGATGGACTAATTAGGGGAGATGCCGAAAAAGCATAGAATTTTCTGCCATTTGATGACTCAAATCAGATGGTAAAGGCTGGAGTAATCCATCGTTTGACAAGTCTTCCAAGGATTTAATGTCTTGTTGTAATCGAGCCACATGTAGAATGGTATGATCAAGAACTAAAGGATCATCTGGGGGGTTATGGAGAAGGTTGAGCAAAGCCTGTTTATAAACTTGAGCAGACAATAACGGCCTTGCAACCTGCCGAGTTCTACAGAAAGTTGCCACCTTAATGACATGTTTACAGAGGTTTCCCAGCCGAGACCAGGAACAGTCACAAAGTGAAAATTCTGAACCAGGGTTCCAAACTGTATACACGAAGCTCCTCTCTGTCTGCGATATGATTTTTGCAAAATGGAGATTTTGGTCATCCAGTAGAACATCAACATCTGGAATATGGAGAGCATGGTACCAAGCACTGGAGGAGAAATAATTTTCCCATAGATTCTCAAGATACCCTGTCTCTAAATTGTACTGGTTTAGCCAGTATAAGGAGTGAAATTCAGTAGTTAAAGTGTGGATTAACCAATCGATTCTTGGCCAGAAATTAGCACAAGTCTCCTTCAAGAGCCGGGACTTTAGTCTTAGGTGATAGGATTCTATGGCGGCATGCAAGTCTGGAGTTGTAACAGGGAGTGACTTCACGCCATTAATCCACATATCTGCAAGATAGAACACAGAAACATACTTGTTTCAGGAAGTCTTGAGGATTGCGTGGTATTCAACATTTATATTTCAGGCGTATGGCCAAATGTAGAAATGCTTATGTAACTGTTTCCTGGTATGTTTTGTTTGGACGGTGAAGTTCTAATTTTGAATTATTTGTCCCACTAGATTTGGTTTCTTTGAGTCACTTATGCAATAGTTCATTATCTAACTCAGGCTCAGGTTTACTATTGAAATTGATTAATGCTAATGTTGGGGAACTTTAACTTTCCCTTGAAGCTCCTGTATATTGAAAATCACACGATGGTCAGATAAAGAAAGATTATAATGAAAAGATAATTGAAGATCCCTTCTTTATTATAGGGCAAGAGCACCGGTATCATCAACACATACAAAATTAACCAACACTTGAAAATACCTATATTTGATAGGCAGTGGCTCTTGAAATAGTCTATGAAACCACATTGATCAACAAATATTTGCATAAACTCTTCAATGGCATCTACAGCGCTAGGCCCACCTCTTGTAGAGTACAAAATCCCACCCAAGTGCCTGAACATCTCTTGTAGCACCTCAATGTTGCAGCATTTCTTTTGAAGCTTTTTAATCCAAGCACGGCGAACATGCCAAGTGCATAAAAGGATGCGACATTGAAAAGCCTCCCTGCAACAAAACATAATCTCACCCCTATTGCTTTTGAGACCCTCCTTCAAAGGAGGCGGAGAATTTAAATGGAAATAAAAAGAACTGCAGTGATATCATTACCTTATAATAGCAAATTCAGAGGATGGATTATCTAACAAAATGGCGTTAGGCTTCCATCTGGGGTCCTTGGTTCTTATTCTTTCACATAGTAACCCAATCCACTTATGAATGTCTTTATGGACCGAGGATGAGGAGATAATCCAAGCAACTGGAATTGCATTTTGGGATGAATCGAAAACAAGTAAAGAACAAAGTGGAAACTGTCGAGAAGGGGGGAAAAACATGAGGTTTTTGGCATACGCTATTCCACAATAACCATTGAAACTTATATATCATTCTGCTGACGACTAATTTTGCATCGCATCATAAATCAGTTTGCTGCTGATGATCAAGAAAGTTAATATCATATGTAATACAACCTAAAAGTGCATTTCCCTTTAAAACTAGTAGTAAATATACAAAACACTGCTAAATTTATGCCCATACCCCAAAAAAAGGAGCATTAAGAGGCACGATGCAATACCTTGAGCTTTTTTGAGCCAAATGTTGAATGAAAAGAGATAAAACTATCACGTCCATAACGAAGCATTTGTTGCAATTGCCAATCTGTCTGTATTCCCAAAACCAAGGGTTCTGAGACAGAATTGTCCTGGAAGAAGAAAACATGCTTCTGATTGCGTTGAACCCATATCCTTACACTGCATTCATCATTTTCCTGCAGTTCATGAGTAGTATTACGAATAATCCTTTCCATGTTACGAACATCATTTCGAGTGAGAAAATCATCACGATTATGTGGTCCCCCTTGCTTCTGCATCATCTCTGTGTGGTGTTGTATTATGTTGTCCAATGATATTCCAACATAAAGCATAGAAATCACTTTTTGGCGTAACTCGTCTGAAATTCGTGGAGCATACATAGCTCTTGTTCCTACAGCATTTCTGTCAAGTATCCCATGACAAGGTGACCCTGTTTTATCCACGTGTCTTCTTTGGTTATATATGATGAGGGCAAGCAGGGGTCGCATGTATAACCTCTTGACAGTGAAGTGGCAAAGGCAGCCTCTCATCATATGACGCCTCCCTGGCCTGCTCCCCTTTCCTGAAGTAGGTTTGGTACTTGCACCATCCCCAATACCTGATTCACTCTCTCGGTAGTCTTCCGGACCATAAGAACACCAATATCTAAAAATCACCATGTATAATTATCCAGCTGATTACATACACCTATGAATATTCCAAAAGAGCTTGGAAGAAAATGGCATTTTGTGTAACTTCAACAATGGGCATTTCTCCTCGGAATGAACTCTTAAAAAAAAATTCAGACAACTTAGCTTTGGCTACACACACATACGCACGCGCACACACACTGGAATGACATATAGCCATCCAGTAAAAGGTTAAAATCCAGAAGACACCAACACTATTATTTAGCAAATGTTAATCAAAAGAGAAGGTTGCCACCCAGTGATTTTTGGTACAAGATATCTTACAATGTATATTCTAGATATCCATCAACCCTTGGTTTAGTACTGCTCCCTTCAGGTCTTTTTCTTCTCGATTCTATCCGGAAGTTAGCAGGGCATTCTGCATTGGACGACTCCCCTTTAACAAAATCATCCACCCTAGCAAAAGGAATCAAAGCAATATCATCACCACCTTGGCGACCGCCTTCTACTTTAACCCACTTTATATGAGCAGCAGAAAATTCAGGGCAAGGAGGGTCTTGCACCGGAAGATTCAGAATGTCCTCCATTCTCGGCATCTGTAAATCAAAATAAATGTAAAAAAATAAAGCATATGGTGATTGATTATAATTCGGAGATTTCCATGATACGCGCATTATAATTTACGGACACCACAAGCACGCCTGTCACACTGAAATATGAGAAATGAAGATGCTTTTAATTTTTTCTTGCGTAGTCTTTTATACTTATCAGGTGCAATGAGATACTGAGGGTCACTGAACAAGTATGTTACATGCTCAAATGAGAAAGACGAGACAAACAGCAATGCCAGGTAATCATAAAGGTTTTAACATGTATAGGTGTCTCCAAAACAAACATAATTTCTTCCGTTGAATTTGGATAGTTGAACTCAATCATTTACATTTTCCAGGCGCACACAATTCACTCAATCAAATTCATTGATCTCAAGTACCTAGTTTAAGTGTTGTCAAAACTGAAACTACTTTTTCAGTCAATCCTTCAAACATCCAACAGGTTACTTAAGTAAGCTTCGTGAGAAACGGTTTGAATATTCCTCATACCCAAAAATAAAAAATAAAAAATTTCCTCTCTTTTTCCCTCAAGTGAACGCGGTTGGCCAGCTTGGGGATTCGGAGATTTTTTCTTTTTTTCTTTTTGGAAGGGAGAAATGAATAATAAGAAGCTGAAGTGAAGAAGAACACTGCACGCTCACCGTTAAAACGGAGAAGAGCCTATCTCCGACAACCGAGCGCGATTCGTCGACGCCAGCTCCAAAAGTGAAGTCAGAAACCGAACAACAGACCCTGGTCAAAGCAAAGCTACCAAATGGCACGAGGCTCGTCCCGCTACTACCCAACCCAAAAATATATCGGGCTGAAATTTTTTTAGTGACTTCTCTTGTTCTAGCCCAATTCTACCTGTCCATTGTGCTTCATAATTATGGAAGAAAAACCATTGAGTTAAATAAATAAAAACATGGAAAAAAATTTAGTGTTATGATAAAATAAAAAACAAAAACATGGAAATATCCTATTCATAATTTTTTTTTGGCTATATGCTTTTAATCCTGACGTAAAAACTCAGATCAAATTGGTGAACTGATCATTAGATGATTACAATAAATAGTCAAATTGAGGTATTGTTATCACTATGGTGAGCTAATTAAATTGGCCTCGCAAAAACATGGGAGATTAAAAGAATTTAATTAGCAGGGGATCAATGACCCCTCGTATGAGATTCAAGGCTTTGTTTCCGTCACCTGTTCCTTGCTTGGTTAACACAATTTTTGGGGGGTTAAATGTTGACGTGTTGAATAATCCAGATGGCAGCAATTAGTTGGTGCACTGGACCAAATGGACCTAAAGTACTGGACCTGAGTTTTCTTCTTTTGATAATTATATATATTTATTAGCGAGTAATGACACAAAATCTTCACGGCTAATTAACTGATTAGCTCCAATTAAGGTTTTTTTTTTTTTTTGGGGCCACGCTCCAATTCAGTTTGAAGCACTCCCGAGTTCCCATGACCTGACTATGGTTGGATTTTGTCGGACCTGACAAAATAGCGGTAATCTTTACAGGCACAGTACTTGCTTGCTATTTCAAGTTAACGAGAGTTTTTTTTTTTTAAAAATGCCAGCTGTCACTTTATTTCGGCGGGGACGTGGGATGAATTAGGCCACATGCAGCCGGCGTCCTTGGGACGGATTGAAAGAGAGAAAAGAAGAATGTTTAGTTTTTTTAAGAGAAAAAAATAATACTACCTCCGGTCTTAATTGTAAGACCCAATTGATTTATTTGAGGAGATTAAAGAAGTAAGTTAAGTTAGTTATTTGTAATAAATAAATGTTGTCATTCCTAAAATATCCTTACTAATTAAGTGTATTGGCTAGAACTATCATTATTAAAAGGACTATCTTAGAAAAATGTATAAATATGAGAGACAAAATGGATTGGGGTCTTATAATTAGAACTAAACAAAAAGTCAAACGAGGTCTTATATTAAGAACCGGAGGTAGTAACAGTTAATAAATATATAACAATTATTGAGAGTTTCTGCATCTTCAGCTAGCGACAGGGAGATTGTACAAATCATAAGTGTAGACGAAAAGCCGATAAAAAAAGGTAATTAAATTGTATGGAGTCTTTTCGAAAAGAGTAGATAAAAGCTAACGAGAACACTGAAAATAAGTTATTGAATGAGATTTTTCAATTAATAATATATTCAAAAATTTGGCTTCGACCCCACCTAATGGAATAATGTTTTGTTTTCGTTGTTGTTGTTTATATACTCTTCTGATCTTTAATATACGGTCTATTTAACTAATTTGATTATATTAAAGAAGTTAGGTAAGTTAGTTATTTATAAAAAAATATGACATGTTTTTCTTAAAATATCATAATTATTTTTCTTAATATTCTTTCTCCCTCACTTACTTGATTATGGTTGAGGGAGTTTCTATAGGGATAATTTAGAAAAAAATTGATAAATATGAGAAATAGGTCTTATATTTAGGATCAAAACTAACTTAATAATTAGGTCATATATTAAAGACTGAAAAAGTATAATATTGTGTATTAGAAAACTGCAAAATCCTAATAAACTATCAAAAGATAAACAAATAATGGTAAGTCAGCGATGATATCTATGTTCGTTTGTTTAATCAACGCAAGTAAATGACGTTAACTAGAGATTTTGAGCCTTTAACTGAAATTTATAATGCAGGAACTGAATCGGATGGCAAGAGCTTGATTGGTGTCTTGCACCTCTAGTTGACTTGGAATACCAAAAAAAAAAAGGCTTGGTATCTTGCATCCTTTTACTTATTCCCAACTTGCAAATAGTATGTATTCATTATTTAAAATAGTTCGTCTATATTTGAAAATATACTACTTCTATTTTTAATTATAAGATCTTATTTGTAGTTTACAAATAAGATTTTGTAATTAAAACTGAAGGTAGTATTAATTTTATAGCAGCCAGTTTTAATTCTTTGCTGCCGTACGTAGTTTGCCAATGGGAGTGTAATAAGTTAACCAATCTGCGTAAACCTTTTAATACTTATATGATAAATTTGTTGAACATGATGATCTTCTTATAACTTTTGGTCCTCTCAGTTGAGTTCGAAAATGGTTCGGACTTCGTATGATTCCCATTAATTTCATAATTATGCGCAATTAATCTTTATGATTTGAAGGGAAAATAACACCATGAGAATTGATTGCACTCTATATATCATGAAACTTTAGAAACTCAATTAATAAAAAATAAATTTTAAAAGCCAACTTGATAACTAATTGATAACTAAGGCAGTAACCAAAATAATTGATAACTTTTTCCCGTTGTATCGAAAAAAAAATTGATGACTGAGATAAATTTAACGGACTAAAAGTTTTATTGTCCATGAATACCTGCTATATCCTGTTATAAAGATGGGAATTGTTAGGCGTCCTTCCTCAGAGATAGAATTATATTATTGAAATAAAAAAGAACGAATGTTTAGTTTGTATCGGACAAATAAAAATAATATTCCTCTGGTCCTTAATATAGGACCAAATTGTTGAGTTGATTTTGGTCCTAAATATAAGACCCATTTCTCATATTTATCAGTTTTCTCTAAATTACCCTAATGGATGCTTTCTCAACCATAATCAAGTGGAAGAGGGAGATGGGGTATTAAGAAAGATGATTATGATGTTTTAGGAAAAACGTGTCACTTTTCTTATAATTAACTAACTTACCTAACTTCTTTAATCTAATCAAATTAGTTAAATGGGTCTTATATTAAAGACCGGAGGAGTAATTAATGAAAGTTTAATCACCGTTGTTAAGCAGAATAGGGCGATTGTACGCATCCTAAGTATATGGAAGAAAGGCCAAAAAATCGCTCCCAGTTGCAAACTAGCTAAATAAATAAAGAAATAGCAAGTTGATGATGCCTAGGGTCTTAGAAAACTAAAAAAATCCTAATAAACTATCGAAAGAAAAGCAAATAATGGTAAGTCAATGATAATGATGTTATGTGGTTGTTCGTTTGTTTAATTAACACAAGCAAATGACGTTAATTAGAGATTGAGCCTTTAACAAAAATTTATAATGCGGGAAATGATTCTAATGGTAAGAGTTTGATTAATTGGTATCTCACGCCTTTTTTTTTAATTCTCAACTTGGAAGGTTCTGTGTTTATTATTTAAAAAAATGACATAAAAATACCACTTGAAAGATTTTTGCAAAGATTTTGACGTGCTTTTTTTAATGCCAAATATTTTGATATGTTAGTATCACCTTTTTATCATTTTCAATTTAAATGGTATTTTTGAGTATTTTTTCCTAAAAATATATTAATTTATCGTAGCCAGTGGTAGTTTTTTGGTGTTGTACGTAGTTTGCCAACAGGAAAGAAGTAACCTTGAATTCACTATTTTTATCCTGAGTGTAATAAGTTACCCAATGTGCATAAACCTTTTTATACTTATATGATAAATTGGTTGAATTAATAAAGTAACAAAAGGTCTCTCATCTCATCAATCTCACTACTTAAAGAGGAGAGGACAGCCATCCAGTCATGTATTATCTCTTAATGAGGTTCAGGACTCCCATCACCGCACATTATGATCTTTCTTACAAACTTTAGTCGTCTCAGTTGAGTTTGAGAATAGTTAACACTCTGTAGGATTCCCATGAATTTATTAATTATGCGCAATTAATCCTATGAAAGACAAGACCATAAAATTAATTGCATATGATTATGAAAATTTAAAAACTTGGTTAATAAAAAAATTTAAAACCAAATTTATAACTAAGGCAGCAACAGAAGGAGTTGATAACTAAAATAAATTTAATGAGCTAAAGCTTTCATTATCCCCAAATGCTTGTTAAAAGTAACGGAGTTTATTAGATCAGGAAAATAATTAAAAGAATAAATAAAATTCCCGATGAAATGATCAGAGTATTTTGTTATTGGGATAATTAATAGGCAAGTCCTCATAGTCTTAGTTGGTTTTTAATCAGGTCCTTGTAATTTTTTTTCTTTTTATCAGGTCCTTATACTTTCACACGTTTTTAATCAAGTCCTTATAATTTTTTTTTCTTTTTATCAGGTCCTTATTGTTTTACTTTATTTTTAATTAAGTCCTTGTAGTTTTTATTCTAAAAATAATAAATTATCATAAAAAATCTTATGTTAATATTCTTTTAAATTTTTAGTTAAACAGATATATTATTTATTTTTCAATTCTGATTTTTATAATAATAAAATTCAAATTATAATAATAAAATTTTCTAAAATTAGAATATAATTATAAATCATTTATATTTAAGTATAATTAATTATTCTGATTAATTATTAATTCCGAAATGATTACATTAATTATTTTGTCCAATTATATAATATTAATTTAAAATGAAATTAATTTTAAAGAATAAAGTTAATAAATAATTTTTTAAAAATGACAAATGACCTAATTAAAAAATAAGTGAAACTATAAGGACCTAATAAAAAGAAAAAAAAATGGAGGGACCTAAGTAAAAACATGTAAAATTAAAAGGACCTGATAAAAAAAAATTTTATAAGGATCTAATTAAAAATCAAGTAAAACTATAAGAACCCGGAGATTAATTATCCCTTTGTTATTTATAACAATATTATTATTATTATTTTGATCTACAAGTTGTCTTTTTCTCGCCAATAGCCACGCGAACAGCTTGTCACCAAGAATAACATTGACTTTTTAGTTGTTTTACAGAAAAAGATAAATTACTCCTCCGGTCCTAATTATAAGACCCAATTGACTTATTTAAAGAGATTAAGGAAGTAAGTTAAGTTGGTTATTTATAATAAATAAGTGTTGTTATTCCTAAAATATCCTTGCTAATTAAGTATATTAGCTAAAACTATCATTATTAGAAGGATTATCTTGGAAAAAAATGCATAAATATAAAAGAGAAAATGGATTGGGTCTTATAATTAGGACCAAATAAAAAGTCAAATTGGATCTTATAATAAGGACCGGAGGAGTATTATTTTTGCTTATAAATAAGATGATCCATACTCCCACGTTCTCTCACAGACTTGATAATCTTCGAACGGCAACCATGGCTACTGAAAACCCTCCAGTCCCAGACCTTGAAACAGCCCAAATCTCCTCCCAAGTCTCCCAAACCGGTTCAACAACCCGTTCCGGGCCCAGCGCCACCTTTCAGAAATTGAAAACCAACTTGGTTTTCCGTTCAAAATGGGCGGAGTTAAACGGAGCCATGGGCGACCTTGGCACTTTCATACCCATAATACTGGCTTTGACTCTAGCCAGAGACCTCAACCTTGGCACCACATTGATTTTCACTGGCATCTACAACTTCATCACCGGCGCCATTTACGGCGTCCCGATGCCTGTACAGCCCATGAAGTCCATCGCCGCCGAGGCCCTCTCCAACGCAGACTTCGGGGTTCCGGAGATCATGGCCTCCGGAATTTTGACCGGCGGGATCCTATTCGTATTGGGTGTGACGGGGCTGATGCAGCTAGCATACAGGCTGATTCCTTTGTCCGTGGTCAGGGGGATTCAACTAGCACAAGGTCTGTCCTTTGCGATGACTGCCGTAAAATACGTTAAGAAAATACAAAACTTGCCAAAATCCAAGTCTTTGGGAAATAGGCCATGGTTAGGCTTGGATGGTTTGGTTTTGGCCATTGTATGTCTTTGCTTCATTATCACAGTGAACGGGGCCGGCGAGAATTTTCGTGGTGGTTGCTGTGCCGCGAGTGATCCACAGCAAAGGGACGACGACGTCGACGTTGAAGGTAGAAGAAACAACAAGAGGCGAGTGAGGAAGATAATCTTTTCACTTCCTTCGGCCTTTATAATCTTTGTATTGGGGGTTGTTTTGGCTTTCATAAGAAGGCCAAAGGTGGTGCACGAAATCGAATTTGGTCCCTCCTCAATGAGAGTGGTGAAAATATCAAGAGGCGAATGGAAGCGAGGATTCATCAAAGGTACAATTCCTCAACTTCCACTATCAATCCTGAACTCTGTGATAGCTGTATGCAAGTTGTCGTCGGATCTGTTTCCCGGAAAGGAATTTACGGCCACGTCACTGTCAGTGACAGTGGGTTTGATGAACTTGGTGGGAACTTGGTTCGGGGCAATGCCTTCTTGCCATGGAGCCGGTGGACTTGCAGGACAATACAAGTTTGGTGGTCGGAGTGGTGCTTGTGTGGCTCTTCTTGGGGTAGCCAAATTGGTGCTAGGTTTGGTGTTGGGGAGCTCTTTGGCCCATATATTAAACGAGTTCCCTGTGGGGATACTAGGGATATTGCTGTTATTTGCTGGGATTGAGCTAGCCATGGCTTCAAGGGACATGAATACTAAACAAGATTCCTTTGTGACGCTTATGGTTACTGCAATTTCGCTGGTGGGTTCAAGTGCGGCTCTTGGGTTTTGTGTGGAATGATCATATTTGTGATTCTCAAGCTAAGAAGCTGGACTAGGGATAAGCCTTTCTCTGCCATATGGATGGACACGGCTCCTGAGCAGCCCTGAAAAACCAGTAAAACGTTATTCCTAGCTAGCCATAAGTTCCTATTAATTAATTGTACACGTTAGGATGCACTGTACATGTATATTGCAAGTATTGGTAGTTTTATGAGGGCTAGCTTGTTCTTGGGATTTCGCTATTAGTTGTGTATCTGGGTACTGCAGTTGTTCCTAGCTTTTGCCCTTTGCGTATATCTACGCAGTGTACGTAACTAGAACTCGATTACCAATTGTTACCAATAGTAAGACTTGTTTCAGTTACACATTGCCAAGTTTTGATTTGTAATTTGTTAGCATTGTAAATTTTTATTACAAATAACTAACTTAACTAATTTTTTTAATTTACTCAATTAGTGAATTAACTCTTATATTAAAAATAAGAGATAGTAGAAAACAAGAGTTTAAAATATCATAGCAACATATTAATATATCATACTAGAGAAGGTATTATTTTGATGTAGTAAAATTATTTACATAAATATTTTTTTTATAATTGTGTTTGGCGGGTTGAATGTGAGAATTTATTAATTGGATTCAATTTCTAATAATATTTGAAATGATGCAAGATTTTCATGAATATAACCCCTATACATAATTATATATAAAAATGTAATATAAAAAATACCATGTTTCGATATTATATACATAAACAAACAAAGGAAAAAAAAAACCAGGAAAAAGGCTTTTTCTCATTGCTGTGCCTGGGAGGTATGGGTTGCTGATTCATGGCGACATATATATATAAATAACAAAAATCTAACTTTCCATTATTAGCTATATACTGAGGCATCCGCTTTTGGAATAATATTATTTAATTTATAACTAATTATTGAACGAGAGACAAAGTTTTGTTCACTGAATGGTGGCATCTTTCGGAATTTGACCAAAAGAGAAAACGAAAGTTCTAACCATTATTAGCAGTGTTAATTCCTCCTGTATGTATCCAAAAAGCTCTTCAAACTATTGAAGAACGAGACAAGAATTAATATTAAAATCTATCCCATTTTCTTCGCCACGGAGTATGGTCCTTGATCATGAAAGATATAATATACTACTTCCGGTACTTAATGTAGGAACTCGTTTAATTTTTATTTTGATCCTAAATATAAGACATCAATCCACTTTGTTTCTAATATTTATATATTTCTTTTCAAGATAATCCTTCTAACAGTAATAGTTCTAGCCAATATATTTGATTAACAAGAATATTTTAGGAAAGATAACACCTATTTATGACAAATAACTAATTTAACTTCTTTCTTTAATCTCCTCAAATTAGTCAACTAGTTCTTAGGGGTGTTCAATTTGTCCCGTCCGGGTCCCGGTGAGCTCGGGACGGGACGGGACGGGACGTGGGACGGGGTCGTCCCGTCCCGGGATTTTTTTTTCTTTTAAAAATTATTTATTAATAATTATTATTAGATTATTCAATTTACTTATTAATAATAACTTTTATTTTTATGGTGATTTGTAGCTCTTAAGTTGTAGTATTATCTCAACAAAATCTCCTTCCTCAATAAAATAATTCATAAAGTCATTATATAATTTTTTTTTACGGTATTTTTTTACAGTATTTTTTTACACCTTTTTATGCTATATAATTAAGTTTTCTACATAATATTTTTTATAATGTTTTTATCTTTAAAAGCCCAATAAAAAATAAGTATTATAACATAAAAAAATTCATATAAAAAATTATGGTATCTTTTTTTTTTAAAAAAAGGGGAAGCG
The DNA here is from genome assembly GCF_004799145.2 of Neltuma alba. Taxonomy (NCBI): domain Eukaryota; kingdom Viridiplantae; phylum Streptophyta; class Magnoliopsida; order Fabales; family Fabaceae; genus Neltuma; species Neltuma alba. The sequence continues at coordinate 41,737 of NW_021634069.1, read as the reverse complement.
GGATATCCCGGTCCCGACGGGACACGGGACAAAATCCCTGTCCCGTCCCTGTTTACCGAGACGGGACCGGGACGGGCCTGTCCCGATCCCGTTCCGTCCCATGAACACCCCTACTAGTTCTTATCATTAGGATAGGAGGTAATATATTTTGTTTATACATATTGGTCAATCAATTCGCCATCATAATCACCTTGGTCTAATGCCAACGCTACACTTTAATTATGGATTAAAGTAAAAACAAAAAAAATGTCAATGGCTCAATGACGTGAAAGCTCTCTTATAAATAAGTTGTGTGAGTTCGACCCCAATTATAATATTAGATTATTAGTATCTGTTTCTTTAATTTAAGAACTGAGTGAAAAGAAAAATAATGGTCTCCATTCGTCCTTGAGAACTCTACTCCTTGTTCTGGTCTGGATCCACATGGTATTTACTTTCCTAGTTACTGAAATTTTAACTGTGCAAAGTAAAGCTCAAACTATATATTATACACAATCAGTTGGGAGGCTCAAAAGTTACCCATACTGTTTTTATTACCGGTACACCCTCAGCTGATCTCTCCGACTCCGAAGGCTATTTCCGCCATTTTTCGAGTGATGTATAGAGTTTACACAACAGATTATTATAAAGTTAGCTAACGATAACCTTTATATATAAATATAGCAACTAGACTTCAGCCAAATTTGATCATGGACAAAGCATGCTTCGTAATATAATTAACTAATGCCAGTCAGTTGCCCGCTTAGTGGTAGGGCAAATCTTGTCTAAGTCGCAGCTTAAGGCATCACTTTGCGATGGTGATAAAATAAATTACTCTTCCCGTTTTAAATATAAGACTTACTACCTCCAGTCCTAATTATAACAACTAATTAATTAATTTGATGAGATTAAGAAAATAAATTACATTAGTTATTTGTAATAAATGTGTATTGTCTTTTCTAAAATATCCTTGCTAATTAAGTGTGTTCGCTAGAACTATCATTATTAGAAGGACTACCTTGAGAAAAAATATATAAATATTAGAAACAAAGTGGACTGAGATATTATATTTAGGATCAAAATAAAAATCAAACCAGATCTTATATTAAAAACCAGAGATAATATTTTATAATAAAATTATATTATAAAATAAATCTTATATTTATAACTGAAAATGTATTAGTTGGCATGCTAGTAAAAAGGGGAATAATTAGTGTTAGATTCTTCTTCTTTTTTACCTGAGTAATTAGTGCAGGCTTCAGGTATTATTCCAAAAAGTCAGCTTCATATTTTAAGTATTCTACGGAAAGATAAATAAATAATGGAATGTCGGATAATTATGATGATTTTTGTGTTTGTTTAATTAAAACGATTAAGTGACGTCTTTAGAAGTTTCGACTTATGATTTTAAAAAAAAAAGAAGAAGAAGAAAAAAGAATTGACAACTGAATTTGATTGGGATCTGGCATGTCCTTTTGTTCCCCTTCTCCTAAGATTCCGTGCATCTTTAGTGCACAGTGTGATTGTGCTCTCGGCTGACAGTGTTTCTAGTCTGAAGCAGCTAGCGCACAAATTTTCTTGGCGCCAATAAATAAGAAAGGAAGAAATTAAGAAAAAGAACAAGCACACGCTAATTTTCATACACACACAGGAGGCACTATAATTAGTACTGTATCCGGTTTTAAATATAAAAACTAGTTAATTAATTTGAATAAATTTAAAAAATAAATTAAATTAGTTATTTTTAATAAATAGGTGTTATCTTTTTTAAAATGTTCCTGTTAATCAAGTGTATTGGCTAGAACTATTATTATTAGAAGTATTATCTTGAGAAAAAAATATAAAAATATAAGAAACAAAATGGATTGAGATCTTATATTTAATATCAAAATAAAAAATCAAACGAGATTTTATGTTAAGTATCGAGATAATAGTTGGATTAGGTCACAAATGCTATTCATGAGAGTGTCCGTGGTCAGCCACATAAGTGGGAACGATACGAGTCAATGGGAAGGATGATTACGATTTTAATTATTAACCAAATTATGTGGTGACATCACACTTAAGCAACATTTTGGCGCCATAATAAGCCTATCAACTTGTTCCCCCATGATATGAGCCTACCTGATCTGCTCCACATACACTATTATTATCACCATCCTCATGCTCAAGCACTCGACTTGTGAGTGGAAGCTGCCCTTCAGCAGTGTCTCTAGCTATTCTTTAATTTTGGAATTCTTTTTAAATGATTTTTTTTGGAGCTTCTTTTCATCTTTACATTATCATAAGATGAGAGGCATTTTAATATTTTATTTGCAAAAAATAATTTACTTTTAATTTTTTTTAACAATTTAATATTCTAAATGGTTGAGTTTTTTTTTTCTTAACTTAGATTTAGTACTCTTCTGTCCATCTTGTTTTACATTCAAATTTTAATAAAATACAACTTCGCTATCTTAAATATATGAATTAGTTTTTTTTTTTGAGCTGAAAATATATGAATTAGTTAAGCAGCTTGTTTCCAAACTCCTTCAGCAAGTTATCCTTATAAATAGCCCTTGCTCCGCATTTATCATCACACTTGAATATCCCTCTAACAGCATCCATGGCGACTGAAATCCCTTCAATTCCAGACCTTGAAACAGTCCAAGTCTGCCCCCACACAGTTCACGCCGATTCAACAAATGGTTTCTGCTCCACCGTCATCTTTCAGAAAGTGAAAACAAACTTGGTTTTCCGTTCAAAATGGGCCGAGTTGAATGGAGCCATGGGGGACCTTGGCACTTACATACCCATCGTGTTAGCCTTGGCTCTAGCCAGAAACCTCAACCTCGGCACCACATTGATTTTCACCGGCATCTACAACGTCATCACCGGCGCCATCTATGGCGTCCCCATGCCTGTCCAGCCCATGAAGTCCATCGCTGCCGAGGCCCTCTCGGAGACCGACTTCGGGGTGCCGGAGATCATGGCAGCTGGAATTTTGACCGGCGGGGTCCTACTGGTATTGGGGGTGACGGGGTTGATGCGGCAAGTGTACAAGCTGATTCCTTTGAGCGTCATCAGGGGAATTCAACTAGCACAAGGTTTGTCCTTTGCACTGACTGCCGTTAAATACGTTAAGACAACGCAAGACTTACCCAAATCTAAATCTCTGGGAAATAGGCACTGGTTTGGTTTGGATGGTTTGGTTTTGGCCATTGTATGTGTTTGCTTCATTGTCATAGTGAACGGAGCTGGCGAGAATCATGGGTGTGAAACTAGAGATGGTACTGATGATAATTACGATCTGGGTGATCACCAACAACGGGTTGAAGTTCGAAGAAACAGGACAAGCCGAGTAAGAAAGCTGATATTCTCACTTCCTTCTGCATTTTTAGTTTTTGTATTGGGGGTTGTTTTGGCCTTCATAAGAAGGCCTACGGTTGTGCATGAAATCAAATTTGGACCCGCCTCTTTAGAAGTTGTGAAAATATCTAAACATGCTTGGAAGAAAGGATTCATCAAAGGTGCAATTCCTCAACTACCACTGTCAATTTTGAACTCTGTGATAGCTGTTTGCAAGTTATCCTCAGATCTGTTTCCAGGGAAGGATTTCTCAGCCACTTCACTTTCAGTGACAGTGGGACTGATGAACTTGGCGGGAAGTTGGTTTGGTGCTATGCCTTGCTGCCATGGAGCTGGTGGACTAGCAGGACAATACAAGTTTGGTGGAAGAAGTGGGGCTTGTGTGGCTCTTCTTGGTGCAGCCAAATTGGTGCTGGGTTTTGTACTGGGCAATTCTTTGGCTATTATTTTAAACCAGTTTCCTGTAGGGATATTAGGCGTATTGCTATTATTTGCCGGGGTTGAACTAGCCATGGCTTCAAGGGACATGAATACTAAACAAGATTCTTTTGTGATGCTTTTTTGTACGGCAGTTTCGCTGGTGGGTTCCAGTGCGGCTCTTGGGTTTTTGTGCGGAATGATTGTGTTTGTGATTCTGAGGCTAAGGGGCTGGACAAAGGGTCAGCCTTTTTCTACCATTTGGACGCGAGAAACCCCTGAGCAACCCTGAACGCAGTCGTCAAGTGTGTATAAATTAAAATAATTATTGCTTCATGCTGTTGTTCTGGGTGCTTCTTGCCTCTGTATGTGGTATGAAAATAAGACTATTTCCGGTCCTAAATACGAAGTGGATGTTATATTTAGGATTGGAAGCAGTATATGTTGTTGCTAGTGTTGGTATCCGTTGTCGATATTGGTATTTTCTGATAGAATTTCTATCTGTGAAGGGGTGGTTGCAGTAATGGTTTATAGCGTTTTGCTCTCTGATGAGTAGCGTACGGATACTCGGACTATGGATGCGTAGAACTTAATTACCGATATAAATGGTCTGTTCATTTTGTGTGCAAGTTTCCCTAGGCATGTAGTTTTTTTTTTTTTGAGTGAGATGTTTTTTGTTTTTGGCCAATTAGGCAAATTCTTGATTTTCATGATAAGAAGTATAACTTTCCATTATGAGATAATGAGTTTAAATTTGTCCACTGAGCTAAATGGTGGCATGCATCATGACACCATCACAGCTTTTCGAATTTGCCCAAAAGCACAAAGCAAGACGAATTTACCATTATTAGCAGTGTCCCCTTTTTTTTTTCCTTTTAATCCAATAAAGCTGAATGGAAATAATTATGATATTAATTGATACCAATAACCATGAGTATATATGATTTTTTCTTTGAGATATTCTCCCACCAAATGATCTCCCCTAGTTCCTAGCTATTAGCACGGAGAAGGATAAAAGTGAATATTAAAACTTACCCCAATTCTTCACCATGGAATATGGTCTGATCAATATGAAAGATGAAGCACTATAAACATTATCATCATTCTCATTTCAAAATCTTCACATAGACAGCCATATTCACCCACTTTAAATATCATATATTTAATTTGCATCTTTTCTGCTAATTAGGATAATCGATTCTTAGCATTTTTATTCACAGCCTCGGACACTAAATAATTTCTTGATTACGTTGTTAAGCAGGAAGTGTCATAATTATATAGCTCTCCTGAGACGTAAGAGGTTGGAAAGACCAAAGAGCTCATAACACATTCAGAAAAAGCACTTGTGAAATCTAAAGATGAACACTAATCATATCCTTGAACTTGAATGAAGGAACCCATATACATTCTCTTCAATCATAATCACCCAAATTGATTACCAATTGTGCCTTTCAGGTCTCTAAAATCATTGTCTAGCCTCCACTCTCTAGTTCTGCATATTTGGGAGCATGACTCATTCCTCAAATATGATTTCTCTCTTTGAAACGAACGGTTACTGTTACACATATACGAATTGGCACCCCACTTGGTTTAATGCCATCTTTACGAGCTTGCATTTTAATCATGAATCATTATCTTACATACATTGCATCCATTAATTATTGTTATTTGTCAGACTCACAATCATATTTCGTGCTTCTTGTCTCTAGATCCATGTATCTCCTCACGGTAAAGCGTTGAGTACGGTTTGAACCCAAAAAAAAAAAAAAAAAGAGTGCGGAATTATGTAAATTAACAGCGGCTTAGACTATCATTATTCTTACAGTATAGCTTTTTAATTGGTTGAGGTTTCTGTTTCAAAACTAATTAAGGGATAATGATGAACATTGTTGAGTGCCATATGTGAAGGCCGGAAAATTACTCTTGATTTTTTTTTACCATTTATAGTATAAACGCGAATATATTTCTTTAATAGATAGTACAAAACAACAATATGGCTAAAATTGTTTTTTTTTCATAACCTTAATATTTAATAATAATTATTTAAATTTAACTTGAGCAATGAAAATTTATTTTTAATTATTAATTTTTTAATGTTTAACTAAAATATTATTGTTCTGCTTTATTCCTTTTAAATTACTCAGCTTGCCAAAATTAAAAGGTAAAATTTAGATGGATGAAATCTAATAAAAGAGTTCATTCACCATAAATAAACAGAAAATTCCAATATATACAGATTTTTATCGCGCAGGCCAGCATCTTGTTATCCGTCGACCGTCGTACCCTTGTCAACATGTCAAATATACATATATAACACACACACACACACACACACACATAGTAATCTGCAATCCGAGAGGTCAAAAGAAGTCTGAGTATGCCAACAATTTTCATGCTATCCAAATGGATTTCCTCCTGTCTTCGGAAAAGAATTGAGAGAGTAGCCGGGAGCCATATATCCTCCAGTTGAATGTTGGAAGGCTGTTTCACCATTGAAGCTGCCAGCCCTTCGAGGCCTGAAAAATATTAACAAGCAATTAGAATTTGATTCAATTCACGTAAGTGCTGAATTATTGTAGTTAGGCAGTGGCTGTTACAGCCTTACAGGAAACTCTCATAATGAACAGGAATGCGCAGTCACGGGATCGTGCAACTTAGATCCTGATGAGATCTACTTGTAGAAAGGTCTGGTGAAAACAACCCATTCTAATCTTCCAAAGAAGTCTTGATTTGATTTTACATATGGAGCCTATTCATCATGTAAACCAAATTGCATAGTGACCACATTCCTATTTTTATTGGAGATAATCTTATTCGAAAACTATTCAACATTAAATTTGAGCATTTCTCCTAATATAATTTAAACTTTAATTTGCTATGTTATGAGAATTAGTCATTTCTACTAGACCCATATAGTGACTGCTTATTTCTTCTCTTTTCTCGTATCAATAACTTTTTGGAAAAACCATATTGGAGGTACTTATACTTTTTTATAATTTTCAATTTGATATCTATGTTTTTTGTTCTTAACTAAATCTTTAATTTTGCTCTATTAACATCATTAATTCTTATGTAGAGACTAAAAATATCAATAGAACAAAGTTATAAGAGCTAATGTTACTAAAAAGATAACATTAAATGTTTAATTAAAAGGAAAAAAATACATAGGTACCAAATTAAAAATTGAGAGAAAGTATAGGTACCTTCAATATGGTTTTTCCTAACTTTTTTATTGCTAAATAGGTTACCCCTTTTTAGTAAAAAGAATATCTTTTACTTTAGCGTAAAAGCCAAGGAGAAAAGAGTGGAAGCTTTTATCCCTGCTCCTTTGAAGCAAGTTACGCTATTTATAACTTAGAAATGGTGTTTTCTGATATGGCCACCATATATTGGGAAATAGTTTTTTGGGGGGGGGGGGGGATCGAGCATGTTTCATCGCTTATAGCCGTTATTTTAAACAAGAAGAATGGGATGTACCTGGCAGTTTGCATATTATTGTTAACTTGCTCAAAGTATGCGCCTGAAAGCGAAAATAATCAACACTGTAACTGATGAAGAAGAAAATTTTAGAGAAAATAAAAAATCTCAAGGGCAATACCAGAAGGAAATCCAGGAGTGAAGGGAGATTGCGGAGGCACTGAAGATGCATAATTTGGGGATTGAGGTACCATCGACCCTAAAGCCCCCACGCTTGAAGCGCGCACTAATCCTGCTCCAGTTGGCATAGCAGTTTGTGCACCACGCAAATTTGCCATGGTAGGAAACTGTGGACAAATACCACCTTTGGGGGTTAAGATAGTTGTTTTGAGAAATTCAGTTGTTACACCAGCGACCTTTTACTTACGCAAGACATATCATTGAAGTTGTCTCTCAATATCAAACCTCTTTTTTAATGTCATGGAACAATTTCGTGAAAGGAATGAAAAGGAAACAGAACCAACAACAGATGATAAGCATCCTTCCAAAACAAACCAATTGAACAAGATTTTAAAAGAACTTTCTAAATGTCTCTTATGGTTTGCATGTGAATAAAAACTCCACATGATAACATTTAATAACTTTCGCCTGAAAATATGATTTTGTATTTGAATTCCAACTTCAATACAGATTTACAGCATTAAATAGCTCGTGCTTTCTCCAAGATAAATATGATTATCTAATAAAGTGCAAGAAACAACATCCTAACTGCAGAATCTCACCGTACACCCTCAAAGCAGAAATAAAACGAGATGTGGATTGATTCCATGCTATACTTGGTATACAGTTAGCTGGATATTATTACGTTTGGCTCTATATGGTATAAAAATATTCACAACTGCCAGCTCCAGGACTATTTATCCCTCAATTTCTTTTATGTATGCAAAAGACAGTTCATATCTCATTAAGGGAAAATAAAACAAGCATTTGACTCATAAAGGTTTCAAAGCATGCAACGAAACCAGAAGCAAGGACAGATCAGATCTGCACACAAAATCAGTCTTCATATTGTACGTACTGCAGATGCAAGGACTCGAGGTCTCCCCTCAGTTGCATCAAATGGGTTCGTGGACTTTGTTGCAGTGGGAAATGCCGAGACTGGCTGTAAATGTAGAATCGTATTAGCTCTGTACTATAGGTCTAAAAGTTTAAGATCAATAGAGAATACATATAAACTCAATGAGTTGCCTAACATACTGCTGCATTAGAATAATACTGCAAGCCGTATCCCATACAATGAGGCTGAAAATTCTGCCAGCCTGCTTGCGGTGCAGGGCCTGGTAAGTAGCTAGTAGTAAAGAGATTCTGCAGAGAATTCATTCATGCGTTAAGGCTCTTTTTATTATTATTTTTTCAACGCACAAGAACAACACATCATTTTGTTACCGCTGGAAGTTCCTTTCTTCCAATAGACTTGGTTTGGGTTATCCTAGGATGGGATCTGACATCAGATCTGGTGCCTTGAGCAGGTTTTGATGCGGGTTCAAGAGATAGTTCCATAAGAGAGTTTGAAAGGTCCTGCGCTTTAGGATCAACTTCTGGCTGTATATAATAACAAAAATGTAGATAATTAGCAGCCATGTACTGGCAAACAGGCAAGAATGCATACGCTTGCAGGCTTTCATATCGTTCGCTTTTGCAACTTCTTCTCAATACTGTCGGACGCGAAAACTCAAACATTTTATCAGATAATAGAAAGTTTTAAGGAATATCTCACCTGATTAAGCGAAGGGACATCTCTGACTGACGGACTCATTGGTTGTGTCGCTGAGCTACCAGCTATTGAGGGTTGCGTCAGATCAGAATCACTGGTTGATGTAACCGAGCAAACACCAATGTTGTTGGGAAGTGGGGTTATCTGGCCTGCTGACGTCGGCGGTGCTAAATCCACATCCACGGAGATATCTTCTACTCTTGCAGTTGGAGTATCATTATCAGCAGTGCGAACATCAGACAAACTACTGGCTGTTGCATACAACGGACCAGACAATTCAGAGACTAAAAATTCTATAGCATCTAAAGGTTTAGTTGCTGTCTCTGTTGTAGAACACTTCGAGGTATGTGTGTTTGGGGTTTGAGAAGCCTCCTTTGCAAGGGAAGTTTCAAACGGTGCCCAGTCACTTCCATCATTTGATTGAGATGTAGACTGAGCTTCCGGTGCAGTTGCAGAATCAGAAACCCGTGATGTGACGACAGTCAAAGTCTGGGTTTCTGGGTTTTCCTGTTCAGCAGGATTCTCCTTAACGGATCCCTCTCCACCGGCAGGTGCACCCTTCTGAAATTGAGGTTCAACAGAGACTTCAGTTCGAGTTGAAACAGCAAGTACAACGGAATAATCGGGCGGAATACAAAACAAGAAAAGGTATTACAAGAAATCAGAACTAGAAGAAAGAGATAATAGCAATTAGCAAGGGAAAATGATTTCAATAGTAACAGCTCAAAAGAAAGATGAACACACCTTCCCTCTGTCCACATGCTTCTGTACTTCAGGTGAAACCGCTGTTTCCTTTGATTCTGTGCTTGAAAACCTGCGACTTCTAGATTCATTGTCTCGGAACCTATCATCAACAACCTCGATTTTCACAGGATTTCTTCTGTGGTTCCCATTCCTCGAGGCTATAGGACTTCTTCTGTCCTCATAATAATACTTGAAACTCCTGTCCTCGTTTCGTGAACTAGGACTACGCATATCATTTCTATCTTCATAACGTTCGCTTCGGGAAAAACTGAGCTTCCTGATATTGTAGGAATCCTCCTTGTCATTCTGAGTGGAATAAAATAAAATATTTTTCTGTCATCTGTCATTGTCCAAGAAGCACATATTGACAAGGACACAAAACACGTCAAACTGATTGGTGTCTAAATACAATTTGAAGTGCCATGAGTATCAGACCGAAGAGGACTCTGTTTTTCTTGTGTATATATAAAGTCCAGAACTTACCAATCTGACTCTGGGAAGATTATCTTGGGTCCTTTCACCGGTGAATCTTCTATCCACGTAGACTGACTTGATAAAATCGCGAAGTCTTGGTATGTTACTGAAAGCGACCACATGAATTAAAACAGACGCAGACAATGCATGCAGTGCTATACAAAATCAACGAGCAAGACTAGCAAATCAAGTTTTACTTGGTATCGGGATAAGAATGACGATGAGGATCCCAGTCTTTAAAATATTTCTGCTTTGCTTTCTGTAAGTGGAGTTAGATTTTATTACAAAGTTAATAAGTGGTAGATTTATGGTTTTGGAAGAAAAATAGATGATCATTCTCACTTCATTGCCGCCTGCCTGAAGAGCAGTGACTTCTTCTGCAGAAAATTTAGCCATTGATACTGATTTTACTCGGTGGTTAAACTCTCGTCTGCATTTCATGCACCTAGTCAGCAATTTGAAAGATGTAAAACAGACAGGTAAACTGTTAATACGCACTGAATTCCGCTGCAATTTGTGCAGACGAATGTCCAAAAGGTTGTGCAGACATATTGTGGTCCCTGATTCAGAAATGCATGTCAATCCAGGTACAGATAAGAAATGTCTTATTATGAAAGAGATCAAATTCTGTTTTCGAGAGAATTGCCCAAAACTTTAAAGAAATAAACAAGAGAGGTTCATACCAAACTATTGCAGTTGACACATCTCCGATTTTCAGGAAGTTTCGAGAGACTTCGAATTTCTCTTTCGATTTTCCCATCTTCTTTCATCCGAGATCCCATCTTTCTAGGTTCGACAGCTCGAAGTTATTATCGTCTATCAAGTAGCCATATTACAAAAAGAACTGTATTAAATGGATAATATGAGAGTCAGGAGACTTTTCTTTTATGCGGAGAGTTGAGAGGATTTATATTTTGCAATCTACAAACATATCATGCAGGTTGCCATGCAGAAGTACATCAAAGGCCCTCCAAGACATGAGCATTGAATTGGTTGAACCACATCTTTCATTCAAATTTTCCTGAACATTCTGTTCTTCTATCTCCGGATATGAAAAGGCGGGGAAATTCACCAATCTTAAGAAACACAACCATTATTTTTTCCTCTTTTCCTTGTTTTTGTCAATGTTTATTGATAATTTTCTCACTAAAAAAGCCAGAGAAGGAAAAAGCTAATGGAAAACGAACCTGCTCATTCATTGACGATGAATACCCAGTTGCGCAGCCATTATAAGAGAAGAAACAAGATAGAAGAGGATAGAATTGGAAGGAATGTGAATGATAAAGGTAGGAACGAGGATTTTCGAGAAATGGGGATGGAGGGAAAGCTGCCGGCAATAACGGTAGCGCGTAATTTAATTACCGTTGAGCTCAACTGCGCAGGAGCCAGGAGGCCTCATTTCTTTTATGGGATTTTTTTAAAAAAGATGTAGGGGAAATCTCATCATGTTTTTCTAATTCAATAATCTATTGGTGGATTTTCAACTTATTACTTCGTTGAAAATGGTTAAATTTGTACATACCATTTTTATTACTTATTTGTTTGTTGGGAGGTTTTTCTCGAAATTAAACGGGATTTCAAAACAATATTTTCAAAACTAGAATGGCAGTTTAGAGTTCATTTGATTTTCCTTTTTCTCAGTAGAGTTTTAATCTTAGATTTCTATTAAACTGGAATTAAAATAAATAATCAATAATCAAATATCATTATATTCTTCGAGATTAATTTTATTGGATGCAAATTCATTGGCATTTTGCTCCAAAAGATGAAGTGATAAACCAAATAACAAACCGCCACAGCACCATTAGTCATTAGATTCCATTTTCCCCGTTTATTGATTCTTTTATTGTCTTCTTTGTTATACTTTTCTTTCTTTAACTTTACTTTAAAAAAATTCGGTACTATTCACGAAAATAGAAGGCTATGATTTAGCAAGTAATTTTTCCCCCCAGCGTGCCGTCGCGGATTCACTGAACTAGAGCCTCAAGTCCTTGGTTGAAATAGAAGCATTAAACAGCAACGTCATACCAGCAATTGCGTACGCACTGGGTCGACAAAGTACCGTACACCAAGTCATTGCCAATTCATCATATAAGAACCCGGGCACATTAGGCTTAGGAGTATGGACAGAGGAAACTATACAAATATTTTTCTTGCTCTTTTTTTTTTTGGCCAAAATGCAAATGATTTTTCATATGCGCAGCTCCGAGATCATGGGCAGGGTCCCCCCCCCCCCACACAAGATGAATAGGTGGAAGATTGACTGACCGAGTTTAGTGGATAACGTACTAATGCTACACGCTGTTATACGAATGATGAGCTTACTATCACCTAATCCATCACAAACACTGATTTTCCATTCAGAGGGATGGTTGTATCATTATTCGACCAATTTCTCTTCACATATTAACATTTGAAACTCAGTTTTCGTCCCGGGAGGGTGGGGGAGGAGCAGGAAGAGGAGCGAAAAAAAATCTGTACAAAAGTGGGCAGCCAAATTTCCATGGCCTCGAGCAGATCAGTGCATCGGTCCTACCGAACTGAGCAGATCTAAAGCTGGGGGGGAAAAAACTCGTATTAGAGCAACAAAATCACATCTGCCTCACTGCTCTCAGCACTCCTGGTTGAAGTTCACTACGGGAATATCCACCACCCTTGAAGTAAAAACTAGACCTATGTCTAGCAAAAACAATGCCGAGCCTAGCACTTCGCCTCTTTTGCCACAAATTGAACGAGTCCATTCAGTGGTCTACCCATCACTGTTCAAGCACTCAGAAGCCTTCACAGCTTCAGCTGTCATGAGAGCAATCACGGCCTTGTGAATTGCAAGATCTGCTCGGTGGAGCAACCTTTGCGCCCTCTCTCTCTTTAATTTAGCCATGCGATGAGCATGCTGAGCCGCACCAGAGGGGTCATGCAACCTAAACTCCTCAAGATCTGAACCATCCAGTTGTTCAGTCTCATGGCTATAAGGCCCATCCAATAGGCACTCCCTGTTGCTTGGCAAGTCGTCATAACCCATATTCCACCTATGAACCCCATTTCTCTTTCCTGACATTCTCTGGTTGAAAGAAGCCATCATTTGCGAATCATTATGATACATAAACGACCCAGATTTCTTTGACTTGCTATGGTGAAATTTGGAGACATTATTTCTATCAAATCCATTTCTGCTTGTTGTGTAATATGCCATGCTGCTAGCTCCCCTTGGTGAGAATACCCTTGGTGATGTCTGAGGCAATGGAGAATCATCCAAAGAATCATAATTATAGCCTGGGTAAGAAAACTTTTCATCACCAAATGCAAAGCCGTTCTGTCTTCTTCCTGACAGATCAACAGTCACATGTTACAAAAAAGCAACATTCATTAACCACAACACAAATATAAGCAATTTCATCAAATACTTACCAAAGGTATGAAAACCATCTTGATCTGCTAAAAAGTTGTGTGTATGCCCAGAGACTGAAAATTTCTTTTGTGATCGCTGTTTTAATCCCTTGTTCATCACTTCTAAGCCCCTTGGTTTCAAACAGAAAGCAAACATAGGTGGCTTCTCCAAAGTTGCAGCTTTATCCAGGCAGCCATTAGGACTACGTATATTGTTCTTGGTAATAGCTACTTCCCACTCTTTCAATTGTTGTTGATACCTTTCCCACAGAGGAGGCTGAACGGATAATAGTAATTATGATCTCATATTTCAAGAAATTAATAATTGAATATGCAGATCATGAGAATAGAATAAGAGAAAAAAGTAAAATAGAGTTTGTAAATTTTAGTTGAGAGGAGTAAAACGAACCTTAAGAACAAAGAGTTTCACCAATGCAAGAAAAAACAGAACAACAGCAGAGGATAAGGAATCCTACCAAAAATTCTGCGCATAAAATAATTCCAATCTCATGCCCCCCAAAGAAACCACTTGCAAAACCCGAAGCCAAAAAACAACTCTTTCCCAAACAGAAATATGGAGAAAGCACTCTTCCATGGGACTTACATTAATTCTTGCGGCAAAACCTCTAAACAACTCAGAAATCACATATACCAGCTAACCAGATACCCATTAAGATGCTAGCAGTCTATTAGGTCATGTTTGGTATGTATGAAAAACTGCCATGAGAGGGAGATGGATGGAGAACTCCTTGTCCTGATATGCTTGGTACCCATTATTTAAGTTACTAAAGAACTGGTGCCTCCCTCATACAAGAGAACCAAGCTTCCTTCACTTTAGCTAAGACAAGGTTCTTCCAACCAAAAAACAAAAAACAAAAAACGTATTGCTAACTTTGATCTGATTTGTAACAAAAAATGTCAACTGATTGCCCCTTCTTAATCTAAAATATTTCAATGTTTAAAGTTTAAAAAATAAGTATCATTTAATAAAAATCTAAACGCCATTTCTCTTAAAAATGTTAGCCTTCTAGTAATACCAAAATAATGCCCTATCATTTTGAAAACTCAATTTGGGCATTTTAATGGAAGGTATTCATGTCATTTGGTCACTTTGACTCCCTTCTTTCTTTTAGTTGCTTCATACCAAGCTTCCAACGCAAAACAGAAAAAGGGACAGAAAATTTAGCAAGCATATTTCTAGCCGAAAAATCACTTTTCACGAAAGCCTCCCCCTCTGCATTTCCTTTAAAAATGGCTTCATCCAAACAAACATGACCTTAGAGATCTGCCACGCAGGTCATGACGGAGAAAAAATGATGCACTACAAAACCAACATTTATCACAGAAATATTTTATTTCCAATTTTTCCTAGTTACTTTGATCATTTGCTATCTATTTGTTTATTAAAACTCCAGTGTAAGAAAGTTGTGTAAGAGTGTTTCACACCTGACACGGTGCTTTAGGGAAAATAATTCTTCATAGTGAATATGCCCATTTTTATATTAATTTTATAAAGTTAGAATTGCCAGAACTAAAGGATAAGTCATTTCCACTACAACAGATTTTCAAGAGATTAGCGAATTTTGCATCATGCCTGCGTTTGTGCTGGAGGATAGGAATAAGTTCCTTGTCCCCAAAACATAAATGGCAAAGCAGCAATGAGTTTCAAGAACACCCTACAGTTGATTAAGACTGGAAATCACATTTAAAAAGATAGTTTTAAACAATCACATAACCATCAATAAGCGCCCAATAATCTAGATACTTTCACATGGAATCCACAACAACTTATAAAATCTACTGTCCTTTAAAAAAGGCTTAAAAAAGACCATCTATTAAGATGCTACACTCAGCAATAGCTTGAACAGTTTAGCCTTAGCTTTGAAAGGGGGCAAAACATAAATGAGTTAAGTAACAAAGCTAAGTATTGATCAAGCACATAATGACAACTTCTGTTTCATCTCTCTCCTCCGACTTCCATTCCCTATTCATCTTTACAAGCAAAGCATATCACATTATGTGGGATATTCTTAAAATTTAAAATAAAATGCCAGTGCCTGATTAATAAGGATAGTTTAGAGAGTACCTGGAAATGTCGAATCAAAGCCATTCCCTTCTTCTTTCTTCTCTGCTGCCAATGCTCATAGATAGTATGGACAACATACAAGGGCCTAATATCAGGTATGAGCTCCTCTATTTCATTTGTAGAAAACTCAACACGTTGTTGGGCATATGCAGCCTTTTCAAACATGTCCATTGTCTTCTCAAAAATTTCTTCAGATATACCTTCACATTCACTGTTGTCTTTTTTAGAATTTCGAATGTCAAAAAACCACTTCTCATCCTCACTATCCATGTCATACAAGACACGTAATGGATCCAAAGCCATCTCAACATCTGTTTCAACCTGATGGAAATACCTAGAACTACGAACAAATGCAACTTCAGTTCCATTGTTGTCATTCTCTTTTAAAAAGCGAACACCAGGAATAGGTATATTTTTTACTGAAGCAGCACGTATGTTCCGATTATAGCATTCCTGATGCATCTCCTTGAAGAGAGCCCACTGACTCCTCTCAGTAAATTCCAGTACCCAATTCTTACCTCCTTTCCACATCATAGCATGTGTGTAACGATTTGTTGATCCAGGCTGAAAAAACTGATGGGCTTTATATGAATACCTTGTAATCCCAGAAAGTTTTACAGAAAGTTTCCACTCATTATGATCAAAAAGCTCTAACACAACCTGCGCACCAGATTCTCTCCAACCCTTCTCACCAAGGGTAATCAGCACATTTGCATCACAATATAAAGAATCAAAATTCTTTTCAATGCTTCCAGCAACATCAGATGACTTTCTCTCATTTGCTTTTCTAATTCGTTTGTGAGGAAACCCTTTTTGATTATGGCTTTTGTCCCTTGAACTACAATCATACCCATGAAAAGGCAAAGAATATGACACTTGTGTTCGAGGCTTCTTGGGTCCATTACTAAAACCATTGTGAAGAGTGTCAGCCTTTCCGTCTGACCACCCATGAGATGATAACCCAAATGATGAAGAGCTATTTCTGTTCCTGTGCCAAGAACTTCTGGGTGCAGTTGGATTAGGGCTTGGAATGAAACCTCCATTTATATTCCAAGACAAATCAGAAGAGTGCTGAGCATCATGCAAGTCACACTCCATAGATTTATCAATACGGTCAGCTGAAGGTAATTGGATACTGAGATCACCCGCAAAAGAAAGGGACAAATCTCCAACCTTATCCTCACCAATCAAAGAACTGGAGGGTAAAGGGCAATGTTCTGACCTAAAATAATGGGATTTCTCCTCTGATAACTGAATAGTACTAAGCCTCTCAGAACCATAAGAACTAGAAGTTCCAGCACTATTAAGAGCAATATTCTGACTGCTTTGAGGAAGAACTCCATCACAGCAAACAGAAGAACCAATTACCAACTCAGGTTCAACAAAAGAGTCATCTTTTGACCAAACCATCATGTTTTGCTTCAGATTAATTTTGGAATTCCCGTTAGAGCAATCATCAAGGCCACAGCAGCCATCCGTCATGAGACCAGAGCTTTCTTGATCAGCAAGTGGCATGTGATCACAAAAGCTTAGATGAGCTACAGATCGCTCCATCAGCAGCTTAAGGTGCAAACTAATAAAAAATGTAGGCGCAGCAGCAAAAGAAAGAGCAAATGGAGGAAGCTTCTGATTGGCAGAATCAAAACAGTGATTAGCACGGACTTTGGTGGACTCTTTAGAAATACCCATCATATTAATTCCTTGCCTAGTTCTCTTCTGCATGACCTGTAGCACAAGTTATAAAAGTTAATCCAGCACCAAGAAGGATAATGAAATATCCAACAAGAGTCAATTAACATTGACCTATAAAAGCCTTGATGCAATTTCAAGAAAATTTAAACAGAGATTGAGATAAAGTTGCATTATTCATTTTTCTAAAATTAAATACAAACATACAACAAATATGTAGATAGCTATTCTGGTTAAATTCTTAACGAAGGAGGGGCACAGTACAAGGAGGTACCTTGAATGAGGATGACTTGCCAGTAGAAGTAATAGAGAACCGGCTTGATCCATTTTGAAGGGCCTGGACATTATCAAATGTGCATTCGGAGATATGGAGCTGCTTACTGAGCAGACAACGACTCTTGAGTTTAGAATCTAGGTACATCCATTTTGAATTCTTCACTCTGGAGAAGTTATAAAATGCAAACACAAGCTGCTTCTTTAAGTCGTATAAACATGAAAACTTGAATCTTATAGATGTAACTGGCAACTGCAAGTCCAAATACATCCCTTGGTCAGCAGGTTGATGAAATACCCTAAGGACCAGAAAGACAAAGGATGCGGCCATCTTCAAGCAACCTTCAAATAACAGAAATCTCAACCCAACCACATTATCCACAAAAAGCATCTCCAGATGAACTCTTGGCCACTTCACCATCAGAGTACCATGCTGCAGCAGCACTGCAGTATGAAGTAACTGCAAATTTTGCCATTCAAATGAGCTGTTTATCACCAAATGCACTGGAAAGTTAAAGTCAAATTTGAATGCTGCTGACTGTGTGTCAAGAAAACATATTTTCAATACCCCTGCACTGTAAGTGAACTGCAAAGGCCCATCAATCTCAAAGCTCCTATCATCTGCTTCTTTTACTTCACCAGCCCTGCCAAAAACAGGGTTAAAGTAACTGGAACCAGGTGCGATTACTGTAACTTTTTTCTCTTCAGACACAGGACACATAGGAGGGGACCTGCGAAATCGCCTTCTAAAGTATACAATAGGTGTCTTGCCATCTTTAGGGCAAGCAGCCCTAGGCAATGAGGAATGCTCACTATAGCTATTACCTAATTTATCTTGCAATACGGAATCGCTGGGAAGGTTACTTCCAGCACCTTCCCAGAAACTCTTCTCTGAACATCCCTGTACTCCAGCAGGTTCCTCATACAAGGTTGGGGCTGAATTCAAAACTGTAGCAGAATTTTTCTGTTTCTTCATGCCATGGAAAGAGGATTTAACCCGACGAGAAGTTCGAGCCAGCCAAGAAATTATAGGCTCAGAATCCATACAGTTTCCATCACAGTTGTCATTCTTTGTAGTCAGTTCTCTTCGTCTTTCTTGTCTAGGCTTGCTTCTCCTTTGCTCGTCAGATCTTTTGCTTCTCATTACAGCTCTTTTTCCCACAACCTTTCTTGGCACTTCACTGGGAAGTAACAGGAGTTTGAACCTTTCAGTTTGAAGATCAATCCATTCTTCATCACGATCATCATATTTGATATGGTGAAGCATTTTTTCTTTGTCATAGTCATTGATAAGTCCATCATACCAGCTTTGATCTAGAGGCCAAAAAACCTTAATTCTCCGGTTCAATACCCAATATGCATCCAAATCACCCAAGAAAATTTCATAAAAATGGCGCCTCTTCCTAGAGTTACCTTTTTCTTTATGTTGATTCCTTGGCCTCAAGACCCTAGAAGCAGTATCAGCAGATCCCAATTCAGCATCTGACAAAGACTTCACCTCATGAAAAACATGATTTTGATCAGAAGATAGCGAAAAGGGTAAACCATTTGCTGCTGGTAAAGTGGAAGACTTGCTACCAGAGGAAAACCCTGTACAACTGGGATCAAATCTTGAAGATAGCATCCTTGCTGCATTCTCCTCGAGATTCTCCTCCTCATCTTCCTGTAGTTCATCAGATATTTTACTAATATTGACTGAAGCATCAGCCTGCTTGGGAAGGCACGTATTATCGAGAATTAAAACGTCTTGCTCCCTCCTTGACCTCTTCAAAGAATCATCACCATTATTTACAACAGAACAACAGGCAGGGTCTTCGTTCTCCTTGAAATTCTTAACTAAATTCAAATCACTACTCCTGTTTTCCTTAGATTCATCAAAATTCCTCTTTCTGTTTGGAGGTGATTCGGTCCTCCCATCCAAGTCATCAGCACTTAGATTAGTCATCAGATCACCATGACCACTTTTACAGTCATTCTGCCCTACCAGAATCGGTCCTTGACTAACTGCAAATTTCTTCCTCCCCACAAAACCCCTTTTTCGCTTTGGAATATGAACGGCAGCATCATCTAGACTAAGTGAAACTCTATTTAAATCACTACTGTCACACAATCTCTGACTCAGCCCGAACTTCAGTTCACGCAAATCCTGTTTACCTGAACTTTGCTCTACTTGACGTTGTTCATCAACAATCTTTTTGGCCCCACTGTCAGCATTTTCTAAGCTCCTTAAAGACACTTCCTTCCTAGACTTCTTCTTCTCGTTCCTCTTCTCATCATCAACCCTGGGAGTAATACCCTTCCTCTTTAAGTTCTTGTTTAGAGTCTCCTTCGTCTCTTTTGATTTATACAAACTTTTAAGATCCAAAGTTCTCGATTTTTTGGGGATCAGACTCCCATAGGAATTCTCTGATCTATTTTCCATCAACAATCCACAGAAGGGACACCCAGACAAAAATCTCCCAAATTTCACATTCCATCACACATGCCTTTTCACGTTCTTCAGATCTGTTACACCAAACCGACGAAAATAAATCATTCCTCGACTAGCCCAGTAACTAAGATCACGCCAATCTCCTGGGTACTGGGCGAATTTCATTTCATAATGCCAGAAAAATTAACCACGAAATGAGAGCACTTCGCATACTTACCTCAAATGATGTACCAAGAAACATTCGATTCATCCAACAGATCACGGAGATCACGAACACGAATCATGGATGAATGCACGAGTCTCATCTACGCCATTTGAAACCCTAACAAAATCCCGATTTGGGAACAAGTTTTCCACATAATTCGATTTCGCTATTGTTTTCCGACCAAAAAAATCACAATTGTCTCCGTCTAGGGTTTCTTCTAATTTCTCTAGAAAAGATTTAAATCGAAAATAGCCAACAAAAATATTAAACGGAAATAATTAATAGTTGCATATACGAAATTTCTTGAGGGTTTTATTACGTGTCGGAATAACTTTTGTTAGATTTAAAAAAAATGATAATGGAATTTCATAGGGTTAATATAGTTGAATTTCAAAGAAAAAATATAATACTCCTCCGGTCCTTAATATAAGACCCATTTAACTAATTTGATTAGATTAAGAAAGTTAGGTAAGTTAGTTAATTATAAAAAATGTGACACATCTTTCCTAAAACACCATAATCATCTTTCTTAATACCTCCTTTTGTTCTTTTACTTGACTATAGTTGAGGGACTATCTATAGGGATAATTTAGAGAAAATTGATAAATGGGTCTTATATTTAGGACCAAAACCAACTCAACAATTGGGTTCTATATTAAGGACCGGAGGAGTATTTGGCTTCTTAAATGTATTTTTGTTTTGATTTTAATTCACAAAAGGTTCGAGTATTTATTAAATTATAAGAACTAATATTTTAAATAAAAATCAATTTAATAAACTAAAACCTGTTATTAAAATTTCAGATATCAAGACAGAAATAAGATCAAATTTGAGAACTCAAAAATTATATTAACTCATTTCAATAACTCCAAAATGTCAAAAAAAATTGTAATAAAATCCTATCTAAGAAAATTGAATACAAAAAAGCTATTAAAATTATCAAATTAATATGTAGTCAAGAACCTCGTTACAAGATATTTCACTTGTTTAATTACTACTTGCTCTTACCTTTTTCTCTTCTATATATTAACAATTAAAAAAGGGATCGTTAACAACTTAAAGTGTAATAACCAACAACTATCGTAATTTCATTAATATTATTCATAATATGTTTTTAAAATTTTTAAATTGAAATCTTGTTCTGACGCTTAAAAAATAAGTGGTAACTCTTACAATACTATATTCATAATTTTATTACTTTGATTAACTTTGACATCTCTAACTCACCCATTTTTCAACAATTATAACATTGTGTATTCTTCCGGTTTTAAATGTAAAATTTATTTTACAATAACTATAAAATGAGTCTTATATTTAATATGTATTTATTTAATTAGATTAAAATATGTATTAAAATTTTAATAATATAATTAATAACATTGATAAAATTGTAAATATTATTATAAAAATCAACAATCATGTTAAAAATATTGAAAAAAAATCTCAATTTAAAAAATTGGAAGACATGGAATAAATAATGGCATCATTAAAATCATAAGTCTCATAAAAGAGCTGTGAATTACATTATAAATGCTGGAAAAAATCTCAAAAAGTTTGAGCTCTGACAACTGGGCTGAGTTGAGATTTATTTTTTTTTCAAACGACAACATTGTAATTGCATCGGTGTTGTAAAATTACATTTTAGTCATTATGTCTTGCTACTAATATCTCAGGTTTTTAATATAATATTTTATTTTATTTTTATTTTCATTTTAAATATAAGACTCTAAGTTATTTTGTTTCTCGTATTTATTTATTTTTCTTAAGATAGTTTTTATAATAATAATAGTTCTATTTGATTAATAAAGATATTTTAAGAAATACAATACCTGTCTATTATAACTAACTAACTAAATTTATTTTCTTAATCTATTTAAATTAATCAACTAGTTTTTATATTTAGAATTGTGATTAATATTTGACAGTTTTCAAATTCAAATGATCTCTGGGGTTTAATTTCGAGGGAGGGGGAAAAACTAATTAGAGTAACGGTTGCGTCCTTTGCGGTCTGCTGAAAGCAACGAGTTCTTCACGAACGCATGAGGAAGACGTGAAGAAGTTCATTGGTCAGTAGTTACCTTCACATGAAAAAAGAGAGAATAAGATCAAAGAAAAAATATCATAGTAAAAACTTTACTGGTAAAAAAAATGTATATTAGGGTATCCATATACATAACATTTGCAAAGTATATAGAATTAAAGAAAAGTGTCCCATGAATTTAAAAAAAAAAAATTGGGAGAAAGGGTCCACTAGGAAGGAATGTTTAATTAAAAATTAAAACACGATCACATTAATTACAAATTGTGAAAGATAATTTTGAAGTTGCATTGAGATAATTTTAATAAAAAAACAACATATTGATGCCAATCTCTTGCAAATGCAAAAGAAAAATCCCTTTTCCCCAATTCATCACAGTTCAAGGATGTTTGAAATTAGCCGCAAAAAATATTTTTAAAAAAAATACTTTCACACAAATCATAATAAAATTTTTCTTACATGTTTATTTTGTATGAGCTTGTTTTTATCCAAACACTTTTTTTATCATCAAAATTTACGTCGTCCATGTTTAAATAAGAAAATCAGAAACAGATTTTATTTAGCTTTTGTCTGTATATCACCACTTTTTGCATTATTATAAAATTCACCTCCTCTACGTTTTTTTTCCAAACAGATAACACAGTTCAATTCGGGCGAATCTTTTGTTTTCACCTGGAACTTGTGAATAATTTGTTTTTCCCCCTCAACCGTCCTCGATTTGAATGGTCGCACATGAATTTTTACTCCGATTATGAGTCTAATATTGAACTTGATGTGAAATAACTGTATTTTCACTTTTTAGTATTATGTTTATTCTGCTTTTTTATTTTGGAGTGTTTAGATAAAAATCAAATTAAAATTTTAAAAATAATTTCACCACATACAAAATAAAAATATAAAATTTTTTTTACCTCAATATGTGATAAAATACTTTCAGGAAAACCAAACATTTTCTGACCAAAAGGAAAGGGAAACCGAACATTCCCTTTAGTGTTTCCCATATTTAATCGATTTATTGAATTGAATTACTCGTATCAATTTGTGATGTAAGGGGGGAACATGACAATGTAATTTATTTTTTTAATTTTTGAAGGCAGGCAAAAAAAAAATCCACAATTCACACAAAAAAAAAGGAAAAATTACACTCAAGTCTCATAGAAGATAATTAATTCAGAAAAAGTCTCTGAAAATCCCGAAATGATTCTTAAATCCCTAGGGACCTGTATGTAATAAATTGTAATTATGAAATTACCTATTACCTCCCATTAATTTGAACCCAATGCAATTTATTTACAACCTCAGTGTTGACTGTTGACAACTCGAGGAGAAATACTTAACAACCTCGGCACTGCTCCTGGTATCTCACAGAGTGAGTTGTCAAGAGCACTGTCAAGGTCGTCAAGCACTTCTTTTCGGGTTGTCAACAGCTACCGCTGAGATTGTAAATAAATTGCTGCAATAAAATTAATGGGAGTAAATAAGTAATTTTACAATTATAATTTATTACACATAGGTCCTTGGAGATTTAGAAATCATTTCGAAATTTTTAAGAATTTTTTCTAAATTAATTATCTTATGTAAAAACTGAGTGTAATTTTCCAAAAAAAAAAAACATCAATCTATCAATCTAAAAAGTACATAAATAATAAATAAATATGAAAATAAAATAACGACGTCAGTACGTGGCGACGGCACTATGAGCTTAATTGCAATTTAAGGCGAAGCCCAATTCCAAGAACGGTGCGCGGGTAGAACCATTCCCCTTTTTCTCTTCTTGGCGCCGGATGAATAACATATCCCGTCAGATTCGTTGCAAGGCGCTCCTTCTTCGATCTTTCTGTCATCTGCTTTCAATTTGGCTTTGAGCATCAGCCGAATTCAAATTTGCAGTTGCTGCTGTATTCTTGGCACTTTTAGATCAGATCTAGGGTTCGCTTTGATCGTTATTCCTCGATCCCTGCCTGAATAAACTTGGTTTGACGGTGCTGGGTCTGCGGATCTCTGAGAGTCATTGGTAATTGCATCTGCTTCTTTCAATTTCCGGTTTCTACGGTGGGCTAGGAAAATGCCTGTCAAATCGGCGCAATCATCGTTTAGGGATCGGACACAGGAGTTTCAGAGTATAGCAGAGAGGCTAAAGAAATCAGTGTCGTTCGGATCAGGATCAAACGGGCCAAGCAGTAGTTCAAGATCGGAGGAACAGCGGTCAGCGATAGCAATTCAGTCAGAATTCAATAGGAGGGCTTCCAAGATTGGTTATGGAATACATCAGACATCACAGAAACTTGCTAAGCTGGCCAAGTGTAAGTAATTGATTTCAGTTTCCAGGGAAATGTTTATTGTAAGCTGTTTATACCTTCATGCATTTTTTCATCTACATGGGCCGCAGGCCGACACATGGAGTGGGTCCTCGTGCTCAATGTATAACGAATTGAATCGATAAATAAACTGTCATAATATATTTTCAGATTTGTGTTTGTGCTGGGTGATCATTGTTGTTTTGTTAATTTCCCCACCGTAAAAGAAAAGGAGTGTGAACATTTTTAGTTAGTTTAGGGGAAGAATGTCAGTTTGAATGCTCTTTCAAGCAATTTTTGAGCATAGCGTGCAGAAGATGACGACTTATTTTGCATTCACTTTAATTTGTAGTGGCAAAAAGGACGTCGGTTTTCGATGACCCCACCATGGAAATCCAGGAGCTCACAGCAGTTATTAAGCAAGATATCACTGCATTGAACTCTGCCGTTGTGGAACTGCAGCTAATCAGCAACGCTAGAAATGACAGCGGAAATATTTCTAGTGACACAACTAGTCATTCAACCACAGTGGTGGATGACCTTAAAACCCGATTGATGAGTACCACAAAAGAGTTTAAAGAAGTCCTTACCATGCGAACAGAGGTATGTTATGATATTGATGCACTTAGGTGTGTCAATCGGAAAAAAGTGGTGTTTTTATTTTAATGTTATTTTATTTTATTTTGGTGCTTTTTTGAACTTATTCGCATTTTACATCTTCGCTGCTTTGACTAATGATTTAGTCTTACTGTATTATGAAGAACTTGAAGGTACATGAGAATAGAAGACAGTTGTTTTCTTCCACTGCTTCTAAGGAAGCTGCAAATCCTTTTGTTCGTCAACGTCCCTTGGCTGCAAAGTCAGCTGCCAATGCCCCTGCACCCCCATGGGCCAGTGGGTCAGCATCTTCATCTCAGTTGTTTCCAAAGTAAGTTACGCCTATTTATTGATTATTGATTGGCTGTAGTTACAAATACGTCTGTATGTTTTCTTTGTTAGCTTTCGGCTATGCATTTGAGTAAGAATATTGAATTGCTATGTTTTTCCATTGCAATTTTTTTGGGACATCTCAGATCTAATGGAAATGCACAAATTGGCTTGTTCATTGGCATGCTCTCAGATCAGCCTGTTATTAATATTATTTTCTTGAAAAAAATCACAGGAAGCAAGTGGATGGGGAGAGTCAACCGTTGCTGCTGCAGCAGCAGCAGCAGCAACAAATGGTTCCATTGCAGGACACATATATGCAGAGCAGAGCCGAAGCTCTTCAGAATGTTGAGTCCACTATTCATGAGTTGAGCAGCATTTTTAATCAATTGGCTACACTTGTCTCCCAGCAAGGGGAGATTGCCATCAGGTTTTTACTCACCTCACTAGTGCGCTGTATAAATATCTGCTTTTTTTTTTTTTTTTAATCTCTTTATTTTCCTGTATGATATGCAAACTGGGATACTATAATGTTTAATGTCACTTGAATATTAAGTAATTATTCGCATTAGGGAATGAGGCTAAGCCCTATTAAGTGAACTTGGATGCAAGCTGCATTGTATGTAGATTGCCTTGGCGTCTTTGTAAATTTCTGGGCTTTGAGAGAAGTATAGCTTAATAATGTAGTTGCTGAGAGAGATAATTGAAATTTTACAGCTTAGTGCGTATTGATTATTAGGTCCTTTGTCTTGCTGTATGAATGTCTTGTTTTACGAATTTCTTAGTAAACCGTTGGTAACTTTTAAGTAATATTTGTTTTAGTACCAAGAAAATGGAAGGTATTCTTAAAATCTCATTACTGTTGCAATTCCAAGGGACTTACTTCATACGTATCCTACGATTGGATGGGAAAGTTTAAACAAGTGATATGTGAAATCACTATAGGCAACTCTAACTCGCATATGACTGCTGGAAGAGTTCAGGGGACCGGAGTGTCTTGGCTGGTACTGATCAGGGAACTGGTCTGGTTCTATTATGAGACTGTTTTTGTTTTGTTGTTGAAGTGTTGATCATGTTAGTTTGACCAGATTGGGCAGGTCCCCCGGGGGGTTTTTAGTGTATATTTAATTAGTCTATAGCTTATCGTAGTAATTTTTTAATACCACCTTATATCTATATATTAACTCACCAAAACAAAATATACAACTTAACTATTTTCATTTTAATTATATTTACTAATGGCTAATTGCTTCAACTTTGCTTGGTAATTGAACTAGAGATCCATGGGCTGTTCTCAACATACTGCTTGATCTACTCTTCTCATTGGTACATTGAACATGTTCGAACCACCTCAAACAACTTTCTATCATTTTTCTTCAATAAATGCTACAACGCTTTCCCATATATGCTCATTATGAATCTTATCTTTTCTTGTATTGTATGATTACACATTCATCTCAACATTTTTGTCTCGGCCACGCCCATTTTATGTTCATGTCATCCTTTCAAAGGTCAACATTCACTACCATTAGTATTATTGGTCTTATAACAATGTGATAAAACCTCTCTTTTATCTTATTAGCCACTTTTTGATCACAAATAACTCCGATAGCCCTTCTCTCCTTAAACCACCTAGTTTGAATTATATGATTAACATTTCCATCAATTTTACCATCTTTTTGTATAATTGATCCTAAATATATGAACTTTATTGCTTGTGGAACGGTTTGATCTTCCATTTTAACCTTCAAAATTTCAAACCACTTCTAACTAATAATTTTATCCCAATTAATTAGTTCTTGGGATTTTGTTGACTGCATTATTTTGTCAATTTTTTCCCATTTGTTTGATCGAACCCTGACGACAATCTTGAGAAGGCAGCGATATCGCAGCTGTTTTATCTCCTGTAAACCTTCATGATATTGATGCGCATGATTCCTAAAAGGGGGAAATCCTATCCTACTGTCATTTTTCTTTTGACTGACTATCGATGGTTGCATATGTGTTCTTTTATTTGATTGCTAGCCGTTTGAATTTGTTATCGTTTGCATGATTTATTTATTCGTTTATTTTAAATCTGGCATTTGTATTTAGACTAAGGGTTTAAGGTCCTTAATTACAGGATTGATGAGAACATGGACGATACGTTGGCAAATGTAGAAGGGGCACAGGGGGCTTTGCTAAAATATCTGAACAGTATATCTTCTAATAGGTGGCTGATGATCAAGATATTCTTTGTATTAATATTTTTTCTCATGGTTTTCCTATTTTTTGTGGCATAGTCATCCTAAAGATACAAGAGAAAATGAAGACACAGGCGACGACCTTCTTATTGGTGATGAGTCTTCTGCATTTCATTAATATTTCTTCCTTGATATTTACATCCATGCCTGCAGAGTTTTAATTCCCCCCCCCCTCCGGGATCTGTGAAATTTGATGCCTGTATGTATTGATTTATGTAACAAGGTTACCAAGTAGAAGAATTGCGCATAATCTGTGTTCATTTGCGATTTTGTAATTATTTTATTGATAAAGTTTATTGGCAATATTCGTACCCACACCTGGAAACATGGGAAAAAACAAACTGATTATAGAAGTGGTTAATAATTATGAGTTAAATACAAGAGAAGTTAATTGAGGGATGGATTTTCTGTGGCTAAATTTGAGACTTTTATATCTTTAGCACTGGTAATTTGGTTCAATTCAGTGTTCATCTTATTGGAAGGTGCGAAGGTTGTGCAACGTATATAAGAATATGTGTAACATAAATAAGCTATGAATTGCTCATGGGTTAGCTAATTATGAGTTGTAAGACAGTTTTGTTTTGTTTTTGGTAATATGGAAAATTGTAAGATGATGGAATGGCCGATTCTGTACCTATTTGCTTGCGTTTGCATTTCTTGACTCGATTCCGGCTACGGAGAATGTAAATTTTGCGATCCAGTGAAAGCATCCTACAGAATCATCTCAATTAGTATTGTGAAGCTGCTATTAACATCAGCAAGGTATATTATGCATCTCAGTTGGTTCGGGATTGCATTAGTAGCTACAAAGACTTCAAGGGGGAAGCGCCCTTGCTGCTGAAATATAGGCGTGCTTGGTGGGGGTTAAAACGAGCTTGGGACAGTGGCACAAGGAAACTTGTTCTGAGGAATGATTCTGTCAAAGCAATCAACACAATTCGGAGCGACAATCCGGAGTCCCAATCTGACCGGCGCGTCATAGCTGAAGTTCAGCATATGTTTGGAAGGGCATGGCAGGTTGATCTGGAAATAGTAGACGGCAGACACCCGGGCGAAACAAGCACTCCGAGACACGACTTGACTGCAAGTCTTCCATCCTGGAGCACTAGGAGAGATGCTTCACTAGGACCTAGGAGACTAATCTTTCTCTCAGCCTTGCTTCTTGTCTTCTCGCCTTACTCTTACCTTTATATTAAAAAAAAAAAAATAGTGATCTTGATTGGTGGCGGACTCAAACGTTAGCTCTTATATCCTCTCTATTTAAATCAAGTTTGAGCCATCAAGTGAGCTTACAATCTAACAAACTCTGACGGTTTTTTCGAGAAGAGAAACAGAGATGAAGGATGACAGTAACATCAAATCATTTTTTTTTTATACAAGAAAATTTAAGTGAGTTGGTTCCTGTAAACTCACTAGGATCAAAGTTTACTTAATAAATCAACTCTTTTTCGTAACATCAAATCAAATTGCAATATCAAACATTGCTCGAGACTTTATCCTGGCTATAGGGCCTAGATTTCTACTAGTCTTGGATTGCATTCTTGTTTATGCAATACTTTCACTCAATTAACGGGATATATGGCAGAGGAGAACTTTTTTCAGATAATATGTAATTTTAGAGAAATTATAGTGATTTTCATGCATTTGAATTCCCCTCCCCCCTACAATTCATGTATTTGAATTTGATAGAAACCAAACAAGGTGCAGTTTTTATATTATTATAAGAAATTCTATGTCGAATTACCTTTTATGCATTTGTAATTTATTAATTAGTTAATTAATGATTAAATATGCATGATTATTGGCAAAAAAATAAATTAATATACATAATTAATATAAAATATAAACATCCTGACAAGTCATAACATTTACAAATGGTAATCGACTTATTCTGCAGGCTTTGTGGAATATATTAGTAATATATCTAATAATCATAATTAATATGAAAAATACGTTGGCAAAAAAATTAATATGAAAAATAAAATTTTTAAGGCTGAAGAGCCGAAATTACCATATAAATGTTAAATAAAACTTTTAAAATGTTTAACTGAATTAAGCTTCGGCCAAAAAACAAACCTGAATTAAGCGCGCTAAATTCAGCCTAGGGAGATGCGTGAAAGAGGCTGTTTTTTGGCCCACAAGCCCGTCAAATTCAGTCTGGGGAGGTCAGGGAAAGAGTTTTTCATTTTTTTGGACCAAAATCGAAAGAGGGTTGATAAATGTTAAAAATAAAAAAAAGAAAGAAAGAAAGAAAGAAAATTTACATCCACCGGGTTATATTTAGCCTCCCAATTTTTCTTTTTTTGAAAAAAATCCCTGACCTCTTCTATATAACCTTTCTTCCGTGTGTTCTTTGTCATCGTCCATTATAACCCTAGTTCTCAGAAACGGAAGGCCTAGCACCGTTGCTCCGTCGCCTGTGGCTCACTCATTCTCTTCAGTCGCCACCGTTATAAGAGATAATTGAACCTATCTTGCATCTCCAACTTGTTCCGCGCATCCCTCTGAATTTGTCAGCCGTAGCCCTGATCCGAATTAGTTTCTATCGGGAATATTACCTGTCGCTGAATATCAGATCTATAAGAGCCCTTAATAAAAAGAATTGGCATTATTTTTAGTGCTAAAGAAGCTTTTCAGATTTTCATAGCATATTAGCATTTCCGATTTGGTTGTTTGATCTTATTTCGGCAAAATACATTACTTTCAGGAATTTTTTTCCCCCATCTCCAACGACGACTCTGGAGATTACCGCGATAAGTTTGAACTCTGGACCTCCTATTTTCAAGAGTTATACGTATCTCTTACTATTTTGGGCAATTTTTCATCAGTGTGCTTGTGGTTGATCTGTCTATATAGACAAATGGTGGGAGGCGGAAGCAGGAGAGACGAAGGTTCGTTGATGATAAAAAACACAAACGTCTTTGCTGCACTCGATACTCTTAAAAAGAAGAAGAAATCCGATAAGGAGCACAAGAGCAAAGGGTCGTCTAAATCTCAGGTTCAATCTAAGGAACATGACCCTCAGGTGTTCTGGGCTCCCACTCCACTGAATGCGAAATCTTGGGCCGATGTTGATGACGACGACGACGACTACTATTCCACCACTGCCCCGCTTCAGTCTGTCTGGGGCGTTTCTGAGCCACAGCAGAGTGAGGAGAAACCAAGCATTTTGGAGGTTGGATTTTATTGTTTTTATCACCGTTCATGATGTCACCGTAGTTTGAATGTGACGCTCTTTGTTATTAAAGTTGTGATTGAGTGACATTCTTGTTTGCGGGACTGATGCGGTTCCTATTTAGTTAACTTCACTAAACCTTTAAAATGTAGATGATTGATTCTTTCTATCAAAATATGATTCATTCCTTTTGTTGTCATTATTTGTCTCAAGTCTCTTTTTAAATGCTTTGGAGATATTATACGTTATCATGGTGTATAGTTATATCAATGAAGCCTTTGTTTGACAATACATGATGAAAGCAAGAGTAGATGTTAGGGGTTTTATTACACTGTTGCTTGTCAAACGGGGCATAGTTTTGGCGAATATGAGCCCGTCAACATGATTGAATGGGCCAATTCCTTTTTATGGCTTGAGTGCATGAGAGGCTTTGGGAGCTTAGATACAAATGTAATGAAGTGGGGAATGGTTGGAAAATTCAAACGATTTTGAGCATTATAAGTATGGAAATTGATTCCATATGAATCAACTTTAATTATCGTTTTGTTGGCAAAAAAATAATTAACTTTTGATTTTATGTATTGTGTATATCTGAAGTTAGATGTTGAATCCTGCAAAGGAGTTACGTCCATTATGTGGCATGGGGAAGAAGTAAAATTGAGTTTGTCTTCCTACACATACTGGGACTTTACGATGCTTGTGTTTTTTTTTTTGGGAGTTGCTGTCTGTTACAAATAAGTTGTGCTATATCTTGGACAAAGTGGAAAATTTTCTTTTTGAGCACCTATGGACTTGCCTTGTTTCTATGGCGTGGATAAATATGATCCCTTGAATAACAAAAATAAGCTTAGAAGTGACCCGACTCTAACTGTTTAAACTAGCTCAAAGCTCATGTGGGTGATGGGCAGAAAATTAATTGTTAATTTGTTTGCTTGTTATCAACTAATCGGTTAAATTGGCTGGAAAATGTCTTGCATAAGTGTGGATTTGATACTCTTTTAATTCATTTATGATTTCAGGATAGTGAGAGTGAGGAAGATATTTTAGGTGAAGGGGATGATGATGCGGAGGAAGAGCACGATCATGAGCCAGAACAGTCCTTGAACCCTGAACCTGAGGTTAGGAAGCCTACTCAAGTTTCTGTGGCACCAAAGGAGGCAGAACGACAACTTTCCAAAAAAGAAAGGAAGAAAAAGGAACTTGCAGAGCTTGAGGCTCTTCTGGCTGATTTTGGAGTTGCGCAAAAAGAAAGCAGTAGTCAAAATGATTCGCAAGGTAACCATGACAAACTTGCGACATAGTGTATATTTCAGGGAATATTTTGTAAATATTTATGGTATGCTTTCTTTACTTATGCATCTTCCGCATGCAAATATAATATTTTTGGTCGAAGCTTCCCCCTTATTCTATATTTTTTTTAAAGCCTATTAGGGTTTTTATTCAGCCAGAAATTATTTTTCTATTAAAACTTTTGTGGAAGAAAAGAGAATATGAATGTCAAAGAAGCTAACAGCAGAATTCTGCTCAAGCAACATATATCAAATTGCATTTGCAGGTGCCCCACAAAGTAATGAAGATGCTGAGGCTGTTGGAGATGGAGAGAAGAAGGAAAATTGCACTGCGGAGTCAAAGAGTGCCAAGAAGAAGAAAAAGAAGGATAAAGCCTCCAAGGAGGTGAAAGAATCTCAGGATCATCTCGACGGGGCAGATACAAATAATGTGCCTGACGAGGCTGCTGGCGCAGAAAATGCTGGGGATGATAAGTCCACTGTTGATGTTAAAGAGCGTCTCAAGAAAGTTGCTTCTGCAAAGAAGAAGAAATCTAACAAAGAAATGGATGGTGCTGCAAGAGCTGCAGCTCAAGAGGCTGCCGCAAGGAGCGCAAGGCTTGCTGCCGCTAAGAAAAAAGAGAAGAGCCATTATAATCAGCAACCAGTGCGGTAAAAGAAACCCGTTTGTTAACATTGATACAGGAATGTGTATTGTTGTTCATACCATGATGCCGAATAAACAACGGGCTCCTTGCGCTTGTTTGACTTGCATTCATATTGCCATGGACTTGAGAAGTATTCCTCTGTTTTTTCCCCTCTCTTGAAACTTCCAGTTATTAACTGTTACGGACATGCCTTCCTGCCAAAGATGTAGTCGAACTTCATAGCTGTGTATCTTTAGTTCGTTTATCCTCATGACTGATCACCTCTTGGTGTTCTGCGTTATAAGAGGAGTTGTGCTGTAGACCTTGTAAATTCTCCCAATCTTTTAGACCGTGTTGATGTGGTGTTGGATTAGAAGAGCGGTGTGATGCGCATACGTAGCCAAGGCTGCTGTCGAACCATTGTTCTTAATTTGGTGAGCATCCAACGCCAAGCTGCATGAATCGGTATGGAGGAGAGGATGAAAGATGCTCCGTTTGAGTCGGCATAGAGGCTTGAGGAAGAAAACAGAGGCCCGACGACACACTGTGGAGTATGGAAGTGACCGGTGCCAGAGAAGATTAAATTATTCCTTCTTAAACATAGCCTGCGTGATTCGTCCTGCTGAAGCATGAATAACAGTAGCCAAATCCCTCGAGTGCAACGTAAAAGGTGACGGGGGATCACATTCTGAATGTGTGTGAAGTACGGTGGTTATGATTCACACGACCATAACTTGGGACTTTTTTAAGCAAGATAATGATCGTCAAAAGCTCCAAAATATGAAAATACTCGATAAGATTCCATTTTGGAAAGAAAAAAAAAATGCCAATGGACAACCAAGGTAATTTAATTTGGCATTTTTGTCGTGATGATTCTTAGCTTTTAAAGGATGAGAGCTAGAGCTGGGAATGCGGGCTGACGGTGCGGATACGGGCCAGCCCGCAGCGGTGCGGGCTGAAGTAGCCCGCACTTTGGCGGGCTGGCATTTTGCCAGCCCGAGCCCGCCAAGGCGGGCTGGCGGGCTAGCCCGCCGGCCCGCCTAAGTTTTTTTTTTTTAAAAAATATTATTATTTATATAAGTTTGAGCTTAGTTTGTAATGTTAAAATTGGACTTGGAGTTTTAAACTTGAGTAATGAGTTATAATAAAATAATGTGAGGATTAATTTATAATTTGAGAATATATTTTAGAAAAACTAACACATATTTTTTTTCTAAATAATTAATTTGACTATTTTTCTTATCCAAATTAATTAAGTAGATCTTTTATGTATGTATTACATATGCAATTACATGGATGAGAAGATGTAAATATGAAATTTGGGGGTTAAAATCCTCCAATTATGTTGTATAATATATTAGAAATTATATAAAATTAAAAATTAAAAATTAAAAAAAAAAAAAGCGGGCTAGCCCGCCAACCGGCGGGCTAGCCCGCCAACCGGCGGGCTAGCCCGTGGCGGAGCGGGCTGAAAGCGGTGCGGGCTGGAGTAGCCCGCACCTTGGCGGGTTGGCATTTTGCCAACCCGAGCCCGCCATTTTTGGCGGGCTGGCGGGCTGGGCCCGCGGGCCCAGCCCGTATTACCAGCTTTAATGAGAGCTCAATCGGGAAAACTGACCCATATTCGGAAGTCATGGAGATTCAGTTGAAAATGTTTTCAGCTAAACATTTTTGCCACTTTGATTTTTAGTGACAGCTTAATTTGAAAAACTTTACGTATACTGCTGAAAATTGTGGAATCTCATTGCGAAGAGTCTTGAATTAGATTTTTTTTTTTAGCGTATTAATTATGGATGTCTAAAAGATAAAAGCCGTATTAAAAAGAACCTTATATACATGCCGGAAATTACGAGAGCTCAATGGGAATAAATTTCAACCAAGATTTTGCCAAGTCAGTATGGGTTTTTAATAAGCCAAAAAAAAGACAAAACATGGGTTTTTAATTGACATTTTTTAAAATTTCGAGAAACCTTCAACGGTCACTATTTTGTTAAGAAGGCCCTAAGGAGCGCGCCCTTTTTGGGCGCGCCCGACGCGAACTGTCATGGATCGTTAAAGAAGTCAGCAAAGAAGCAATAGGCCATAAGTTCTTTTACAAGAAAGTTTCCCTCGTTCTGAAGCTTCGTATGAAACCTAACGAAGCGTTTAGTAAAGAGCGCGCAGTTTTTGGGCGTGCCTAACGCGAACTGTCATGGAGAGGATGTTGCTAGAATCCAGGCAACATCCGCCGTGACAACAGTAAGCTTCATTATCGTCATTTTGAAGGTTCTACTTAAGCATTTCCTTTAACCCAAGAAATCAAATATGCTTCCACTTTCTTCCTTCTTTTAGAGCCAGATAAACAATGCAAGAAACTAGCCGAAGTTTCCTCCCTTCCCGTCGAGACTCCGAATCAGAGTCCCACACCCAAAGAACGAAACTCAACAAACAGAATCTCAAACTCAACTTCATTTGTATCTTCCAGATCAGTCCATCAGGGTTGAGCACTTTGCTCTGATTCCCGCAGGACAGGCTCTGAATGTTTAGAGTGCTCTGGAGTCTTCCAAACTACTGAGGGACTAAGAAGAACAGCTTCATGTGCCCTGACAAATGACCCACAAACAGTTCGGTGGATGTAAGAGAAGATGATGAACGTGAAAAATCACAGCTTCTTTCTGGGGATTCCTCTTTATGGCTCTTTAGAACTTATCGGCAGCAATAGGGAGATTTTTTATTTAAACAAAATTTTGTTGCCGAAAAGGGATATTCGCAGATGCATTATATCTGCTCAACAAAGTCGGCCGGTGAACCAAGTTTTCAGTTTCTCGCGCTTTTGCTGGGGAAATGTGGAGTCAATGAGGAGAGACCTTGTCTCAAAAAATCAGTCGAGGTTGAAATGCTTCAAGAAACCATTTCCTCCAGGCAAGGCTCTGGAGAGTTATTTGACCTCTTTGTGGAATAAAGGGTTGCTTTTAATTAGGGCCTCTGTTTATACAGCTATTATCTTTGGGATATGTCTATTGGCATGGTATGGGCAGGGTAAATCTAAGGGTTTTATTGAAGCTAAACTATTGCCTTCTGTTTGCTCTGCAATCAGTGCACGCATTCAGCGTAGGCTTGAGTTTGGCAAGGTTAGAAGAATCTCACCATTTAGCATTACATTGGAGTCATGTTCAGTTGGGCCACATGAGGAAGAATTTTCTTGCGGTGAGGTTCCCATAGTTCAACTTCGTCTTCATCCTTTTGCAAGTCTAAGGAGGGGAGAGCTGGTTATTGATGCAGTTTTGTCGCGCCCAAGTGTCCTAGTAGTGCAAAAGAAGGACTATACTTGGTTAGGAATTCCATCATCTGAAGGTGGCATGCGGAGGCACTTTTCAACCGAGGAAGGGATTGATCATCGTACCAGAATTAGGAGGCTTGCAAGAAAGGAAGCAGCTTTTCGGTGGGCAAAAGAAAGGGATGAAGCAGCAAGAAAAGCTGCAGAGATGGGTTACATAGTTTCTGAGAGGATTTCTACTCTATCTGAGGGTGATGCTTCGGAGGCGATTGCTGCTCAATCAGCAGAATCAAAGTCCGAATCCGTCTATTGCCTGAATCAGGGGAAGCATGACCGTCATTGCATGGACTCAGGTATTGATTATGACATAAAACATGCGGATTTGGAAAGATCATTTGGTGTGAAATTTCCAAGTTCAGGGCTTCAAGTTCGGCCTAGAGAAATGCAAAGACGTAGGACTCCCAAGTTGAAGAATAAGGTCAACGGGAGTGGTAGTACTGCCTCTGTTGTTGCTATGAAAATAAAGATTCTTGAACGGAGTTCGTTAGCAGCTCATACTTACTTTCAAGGTCAATTACACAAGGAGTCTGTGGAGACTATATCGCCACCAGGTAGTTCTGATTTTGCGAACCAGGATACTTTTCTGGTGAAGAGCGATGTTGAAAATAATGCAAAATATGTTATCAGTGGTGATGAAACAAGAAATGATGATAGAAGAAGAGTAACGGAGGTCGGAGATCATGGTGTTAGGACTCCTTCTCTAAATGCAAATGTTAATGTGCATTCAGATTCTCCAAAACTTGTTCAGGATCCAGTGTTGCAGACAGGAGTTCGTAAGTTTGAAAATTTACAATCTCATGGGGATGTTGCAGAGCCTGCAAATACTTATAGTTATTTGGCCAAAGAGGAGAAGTTGGGACCTCATGTTGCTCATAGTCAAATTAATGTTAAGTCCAAGGGCCAAAGAAATTTGTCATCTGAAGATTCAGTCTTTACGAACCCTAGGCCTCATCTGGAAACATATCTTCAATTTCCAATTGATCTCATTTTTATGAAATTTGGTTCAAACTTATTCTTTAGATCTATGGAGTTCTTATTTTGCTGTCTTTCTGGTTCTATTAAAAAATTCAAGTCTCACATGGGCCTCGAAGTTGAAGATAGTGTTTATGAGCATGTTGGTATGGCTGATTTTCGTCGTTCCGAAGACACAGGGTTTTTTTCAGTTACACTTGATTCTGTTCATATCAGAGATGCTACAGTGATGCTACTTGCATACGGTGACAGGGAAGCTAGGTGAGAGCCACATTTTATCATTTATTAATTGGCTAGTCTGAAGTGATGGGGAACAAACTAGGTCTCCACCACCTCAAAATTTTAAATATTATTTAGGTAATTAGGGGAGTTTAGCTAAATTTATCTTTTTAATGGTATTATAGAGGTAATTAACAAAGCTTTAAGGACGTGGATTGACAGTTAACATGTTTGATAAGATATCCTTATTGGCATTTGAAGAAATTTAATCATGATGTTAACAGAGGCCAGAGGTGTGTAAGATTCATAATCTATTGTAGTATTGTGATTGATAGAAATCAAGGGTCCCTGACTTTGGGTGTTCAAATCCTCGTGACGTAACCACTGTTTTTTCGGTTACTTCTGTGTGCTTCTTTCAAGAATTTATTGTTTAGATCTTCTTTCAGTCCGCGGTTCTCCTTGTATACATCATGTATGCATGGGTTATGCATGTTCTTAGTCTGAGGATTCATAAGAAGATAGCCTTATTTAATTTTTGTTTATCTATTTGGATACATCATTTCTGGTTCTGTTAAACTTATAACGTTTTTATTGAAACTAGTGTAAAGTCTCGGTGCTCTATTTCATGTTGAGCAATGAATTAATTCTTGTAATCTTATCACAACTTGGAGAGTAAACTTCATATTGTATTGTTTCTAGGGCTTGGTCATAATTATAACGGAGAGAAGTAGTTGCATTGGTAGTGCGTAAATCTTATAATTTGTTTTCATTTTCTGAAATCTTATTAAATGTAGAAGTTTTTATTTGTCTTTTTTTTTTAAAGAAATTATTATAGAAATGACAAATACAGCTGCAGACTGCAGTTACTGTTAATTCAACTGCAAAATATTTCACTTAAAATGTTTCCTTTACTACACCAGAGACATTCTTATCTTAGGTCAATCATGTTATTGCAGCGGATTCTCTTGGTGTTGATTTTTATTGCCACTGCTGTAGCTTTAATGAGAACAAACATGTATATTTTATAAAGTTTCTTGTCAAGTATATAATCTTCTTAATAAATGTAAGATAAAAGGTGTATACAATTTTTCTAAGTATGATTTTGTAGATTATAGAGTGTATGCTCAGATTAGTTGCTGCTGTAGTGGTTCCACTTAATAAAAAGATGGTTTATACTTAGAAATAAAGTTCTTATAGTAAAGTGCTGGTCTGCATCAATTCAAGTATCTTCTGCTTTGTATTTTCAGGGAGATAGAAAATGTCAACGGGCACGTGAAGTTCCAAAACTGCTATAGCCGTCTGCATGTTCAACTTGATGGTAATTGTAAGACATGGAGATCAGATATTATGTCTGAAGATGGTGGCTGGTTGTCTGCTAATATCTTTGTGGACACTATTGAACAGCAATGGCATGCTAATGTAAAAATTGATAATCTGTTTGTCTCGGTAAGGTTTAGAGTAATGAAACTTGACCATGTTTCCGCTTTGTCATTTAAATATACGGTTTGCTTATATCAATGTGTCTGGCCTGATATTTGCAGCTATTTGAAAGGATCCTAGAAATTCCAATCACATGGTCTAAGGGGAGGGCCAGCGGTGAGGTGCTTATCTAATTTTAGTTTGAAAGTTCAGTAAAATGGCATCAAGTCATACTTTTAAAAAAAATTTCTTGCCCAAATTGCTATGACAAAATGGAATGTTGCATTTTAATAACTGATGCAGCATTTACTTGTGTGTGCGCGTGTGTGTGTGTGGGGTTTGGAGGATACTTGTGGCTGGTTGCTTTTCCGTGTTCACAACTAAATGGTCACACACATATTATTTATGTGTGACTAGAACGCCCTCAATATAGAAATTAAGTAAAGTTCCATGAATATTTTTTATTATAATATCTGATGCCGTGCAAAAGTCTTCTGGTTTAATGTGTGCACAAGGCACAAGTCTATCATGCCTTGTGAACTGGCAAGAATCAAACTCTTGGCCACTAGATGGTAAAGGCTTTGACACCATGTCTGGGATTATTTCAATCTAGAAGCTTAAGCTAGTAGGTACTGGCGGTGAATAGTTTTACTGATGATTTCTGACAGTTAAGCTTTTTGCAGTGTTTGGCTTGAGGATCATTTAGTGTTTAATTTTTTCTATCTTTTCTTTATAAAATTCTGGTATCCAAAGAAAATAACTTCTGACAGCGCATAATAATGAGGTTAAGAGAGGATGTGATGATAAAGGAATAGCCATGGAGATAAGGGTGGCAGGAAATGAAGGTGGGGAGGCTGACAATGGGATGCAATTGTCAAAAAATTAATTTTATAAATATGATAATAAAATATGGAATTGTTGTTGAATCATTAGGGTCAACGAGTGAAGATGGCAGATTCCCGCTTGCTCTAATTATTAATAATAGAGATACAAATCGAAAAATTGCCTGAATTGGAACCATAAGTTGTTATGACGTAGGCTTAGAGAGCTGACCTGAAAACTTTTGATGAATTATTGTGATATTTTTTGTCCATGAAATGATGGATTTCTTCTTTCGATACTCAAACAAAAATCTCGATATCTGAATAAATTGGTTGGTCCCAACATGATATTTTGGTTCAACTAGGTTATGCTTTAATCTAGTGGATATTTTCCTGTGTTTTGCTTGGAATTGTTGTCTGCATGGCTAAAGCCCTCTGGAGCCTTATCATCTATTCATCTGATTTTTGGCAATTAAACTTCATATTATGATGTCTTTCTTTAATTATTTTCGATTTTATACATCACACTTTCATGGATTGAATTTTCAGCTGACTTTGACAATGCATATATACCTCCTGGAGGTAGATTTGTTGCTTTGGTGTGGTTATGAACTTTTTACAACTATTCCCACAAATAAATAAATCCAGCCATGTGGCCAATTGTTATGGACTAAGCTATATGATCTTTCATATGAACCAACATTTAATCAATATTTTGGAACTATCTAAATCTTATGTTCAGATTGATCTTTTGCATGTATTATACGCAGAATAATAAATGTTAAATTATTCTTTTGGTCCTTATTTTAGGTTCGCCTATGCATGTCGAGAGGTGAAACATTTCCAAACCTTCATGGACGACTTGATTTAACAGGGGCGGATTTCCAATTATCGGATGCTCCATCATGGTTTTCTGTATGTCCTATTTTCATTT
The DNA here is from genome assembly GCF_004799145.2 of Neltuma alba. Lineage (NCBI taxonomy): Eukaryota > Viridiplantae > Streptophyta > Magnoliopsida > Fabales > Fabaceae > Neltuma > Neltuma alba. The sequence goes on along the minus strand of NW_021634069.1, from coordinate 1,237 downwards.
GTGTTAGAATGTGTTGCTCTTTCCTTTCCTTTTTTGACATTTGAATTTTCACTTATAAGTTTACTCAATGACTATTTCAAAAGTTGGATTTAATACCTATTTCATTTCCCTCAAGCATGGAATAGATGCATAATTATTGATGCCTGCTATTTCATTCATTTCAGGCATTAGGCCTAAGGCATATTATTTGTTGACTGTATTGACTACATCATTGGGTGAGCTTAAATTATTACTTTTTATTCTGTATTGTGTCTGTTTTGCAGAACATTTCAGCAAGTTTACTTTTTCGTGGTCAAAGAATATTTTTACACAACGCTAGTGGATGGTTTGGAAGCATTCCTCTAGAAGCATCAGGAGATATTGGCATCCATCCTGAGGAAGGAGAAATTCATCTTATGTGCCAGGTATATTTTCTTGTGCACAAGTGCTCTGATAAAATACGATTTATACTTCTCTAACTGTTCATTGGTTTACCTCACCTCTCTTGGAACTTGCTTGTTCAAAGTTAAATGTTGTGGTATAATATTTCACTGGTGATTCCAAGAGTCTTTGTAAAGCTGTATTCTTAAAACGATTCAATTTTCAAATACTATTCAAATATAAGAAACCTGTGTTCTTGTATAGCTCCAAAATTGAGGCTCTTTATGCTTTATTACTCATTAAATTTGCTTTGTATATTTCTCTCAGTGTTATCTCTCCTTTAGGCTCATATTCCGTGCCTTCGTCAATTCATGATGGATAGGCTGAGTTGTTTCATCTATATTTTAATGCTTTGCATCTTGAATGACCAGGTTCCTGTTGTTGAACTAAATGCCTTGATGAGAACTTTTAAGATGAGATCTCTCTTGTTTCCTGTAAGTTTATTGATTTTAGCTCATTAATTTTAAGACCAAGTTCTGTGCTTATGGAATCAGTTTCATCTTCATGCTCTTCAATATCTGCTGATTTTTCAAGTGTATCTTCAACATATGAACTAGACTTATTCTCTTCCGTTTTCAATTTTGATGCGCAGTTCCTGTTCCTGCTACTGGGCTGTTCTTGATATCTAATAATTCAGTTGTTTTTTTAATGTAAAAGACCAGCTGGATGTTTCATTCTTGCTGTCTATTCATGACTTACTAAGAGTGAAATTGTATCAATTTTTTATTTTTTTCCCCCAAAAAAAAAAGTTATATTAATCAATATCAATCCCTGCATCTCTTCTTTCTATATAAACGGTTTATTGATTTCAGCTGGC
>NW_021634068.1:0-44663 GCF_004799145.2 Neltuma alba | reverse complement strand
TGGCTGATATCTCAGGCATCTCAAAGAGGAAATCGATATTCCTCAGTATAAGCATATCAGCATCGATGAAAATAATTTTGTCATATTCTGTTAGCTGCCAAAGGCGGAATTTGCTATAATTCCACTCATTGTATGCCTCTGGCTCAGCTTTTGGGTTCCTGATTCTCTTGATAGTATGAATCTTCCATCCAGCAGCCGCCAGGCCCCCCCTATGATAGTCGCTAATTGACTCATCTACTAAAATCACAAGATCTCTTGTTGAACCAGCCATGCGAATACTCTGAGCAGCAACAATGGCTCCACAAACATAAAGATGTGCAGAATGCAGGATGGTTGCATAAGCTTCTCGGTGTGCCCTTTCCGAGTAAAAGTTTTCTATCAGAATTTAAAAATATGCTGTTAGGGTCCCATCAAAATATCCAAAAAAAAAAACCTGTAAAAATAAAAATTCAACAGAACAATGCACTTTCAAAAGCTATCCTGGTCGTCTTATGTTCTAAATGGCACATCAAGATTTTACTTCATTAACATACTGCATGAAATTAAAGATCAAAGATGGATATACAACAGGTAATCAGATTCAATAAACAGAAATCCATTGCTTTCTCTGACATTAAGGATCAAATTTGTTCAGCAAGTATAACTTGACCTTGGAAAAGCATTTGAGTTATACTGGTCCTTCGAACGTGACAGTATATCCCCTAGCTCCAAATATGCATTTATCATGCTCCTGATTTTCATTTTTATTCACTTGCAGAAAATGATATAGTATAATTCCAAGCTCAAAAATCAAGATGCAATCTTAGGCAGAGGTGGGAGAGGGAGCAAGAACACAAAAGCAAAGTACAGAAGCACAAGAAACTAATTAAACGGACCTTTAGCAGTAAGAGGAACTGATAGCTCGCATGATCCAGCTGGCAGCTGTAGCTTAGCCCTCAGCGTATGCAGCCTAGGTTCATAAAGCCATGCATTACCTTCATGTTGAATGAGTTCTTTGCATGTGAAGAGATTTGGGGTAGGGAAGCAGTCAGTGACAAAAAGCACACGCACTGGATGATGCCTTTGGAAGAGGCCGCAAGCCTTGCTGCCTCAAGCTGCAGGTGCAGACGAGCCACATCTCTTGACCATCTCCCTGACTTGTTGCAGGGAAGCTTGACAGCAACGAGATCAAGCCTTGGTTTTCCAGGGACTTGAATTTTTGCAGTGCAGGACAAACAGGAACTTCAAATTCTTCTTCTTCATCTATCCATTCAGGGTACAGGACTTCCCATGTTATGTTACTTGAAGCATAGTTCAGACGTAGAACTACGTGCTCAGCGTCTGGCATTAGCTGTTTCCATTGGTCAATCTCACTTTCATTAAAGTTTAACAAACCAACTCCCTGATATGTGTTTATATCTGTCAATTTTGCAAGAACTTTTGATATTTGGCCCCACTCAACATTTAGAAGAGAAGCATAACGCTGATCCGTAGTATCAAACTCTCTTTTCCATTTGTCAACAAAAGTTGGCCTGCAGTAGCAAAATTTTCCTCAATAACATAACAAAAGAAGCATGCGAACATACACAAAAATTTTTCCTGATTGAAAGGCATCGATTGTCATTGTAAAATCTGAAGAGGATAAAGGGGAAAAAAGAAGACTTAGAGTCTTCAACTTAAATACTCAGGCAGAGTAGACGAATCATTATAAATTAATGATCCATATATAGATGCAATAACTGGATATTAAAGTCTCAAACGAGAAGGAGATGAGCACACTCCTCCAATCCAGAAAAGTCCAGAATCAGCAAGAAAGAGATATGGTAGCAGGAAACAACTGGAGCTTAAATATGACAACTCCGTGAAATGTTAAAGCACTGTTGGGAAAAATATGTACTCATACCTTGCCATGGAGTTTGATAGAGGACCAGTGTTATAAATTGCTGGAGGATGGAAAATTGTGACCAAAGTTCCCAATAAAATAACCACCATAACCACCTTCCAGGTGGGCTTGCAATTTATACTCCTATCCTGAAATGGCGCATGTAACGCCTTCTCAACATCTTTTAAGTATTTACTTCTTTGAGATCTTCTCTTGTTAGCATCCTCACTGCACCAATTAAGAATAATCAATGTTTCTGTGCATGCATAAGAGAAAGAGAGAGAAGGATATCCTGGAAGCAATAAGGGGAACAGCAAAAGTTAAACAGAAGAAAGAAAATAGAGCATCGAGACAATGGTCCAATCTCATGTCATTATCAACTCATACAACTAAGATTATGAGCATATTGTTTCCAGGGGGCAATTCACGAACAAATTGAATATGGAATATGGAACAGATTGTCAAAGCATTATAAATCCCCGCCTGCGCCTACTCATAATCAGTCTTCCAGCCCTCTATAAATTTCAATAATCAACATATATGACCTCTATCTTTCTAACATAAAGCATAGTATCATGATATCAAGAAGGAAAAAAACAGAGCAGGTGGCTCTTACCAGATAGTTGAGCCGGTTGACAAGTGGTATACATTTTCACTCTAAATCTTTTCTTTTATGATAGTGTGCTTGACACACTAATAATAACTAAGTAATTAAAATGACAAGCACTCAGCCACATACAAAGTTAATTCTAACTTCCAACGACAATTATAAAACATAAAAAGGAATGAGGCAAGTAAACAATAACTCTAGTGCTCACTTGTGCCAAACTGAGTCATGTTAGTGCGCAGTGGCTGCGGGAAAATAATTCTTTTACATTGAAGTACAGATTTATCCTCAAAGTCAACAGCAAATGATTCAACAGAAGTGTGTGCGTTAGTGCGAAAGAACTCTAGTCCTCAAAAGAATGTCAAAGTCAGCAACAGGAGACCCATGTCAGAACCCATTACGACGTGTTCTACGTTATAAATTGAAGGGGGTTAATGGAGAGGAAATAGTTCCCCTACTTCAAAGTTTTAAACTTGAAAGAGAGGAACAGGAGAGGAGAACAATTTCCCCTCCTCCCAACTTGTAATTTATCGTTCAACCCAAATTAATTAATTCAAATGCAAGGTAAGGGCTATATTGAAATGTTAAACTTCTAATATTTCCCGATTTCCGTGTTTTGGTGAATTAAGCATCTCCTTCCCTCTTTTTCCAAGCTTCCAAACATAAAACCCGGTTCTTGTAATAGATGATGACCTAAAATTTCGTCCCAGAAGAACTTACGCTAAAACATAGGGGAGCTAAGACAAAATATTTTGAGAACTGACTCCCATACAAAGACATCCCGTATCAAAGGCCAGCCAGATATCTGAAATATTATTAATGTAGCACCTGAACCATAGACCCGTGAACCGAAACACAGATCACGGCTGTTTTCTTGCCTTAACTTTGTTATACAGGACGACATAAGACCTCAGAAATTAAATGCAGCGAGGGAGGGGGGGGGAGCGGAATGAAAAAGGTCTGTGCAGTGGAGAAAGATAAGTGTGACTAACTTAGTTGAGGCCGACGGCCGGTGCCGAGGCTCTACGATGTTTGGGGAGGATACTCTCATCTCTGTCTCAGCCGAAGCAGTGGTGAGGTGACATCTGAATTTGATCTACGAGACAATAAACGGAATGCAAAATTAAAACCGACGTAAAATTAACAAGAAGTAAGCACTACACGTTGCACTGTAATTAGATAAAGACCAGTAGAGAATATCGATAAGTGCGTTCAACACCGGTGATCCACACAGTGACTTGCGATTCAGAAGAAGTCAAAGTATCTTCGGAAGGCAGCAAAATGAACTTGAAAAATCAACTTGATACGGTTGCTGAACTAGAGAAGAAAAGAACCCTAAGCTGCGATCAACAAGAATGGTGGTCGCCGAGAGCAGAGACCACCGCAAAAGACGGAGTCGGTAAGAATCGAGAAAACGGTCAGAGGAGCTTATTACATTTTGTTCGCCTCAGCCGCCTGTCGCTGCATAATTTATTAAGATTTATTAAGATATAATACTCCTCTAATCCTTAATATAGGAATTAGTTCTTGAGTTAGTTTTGATCCTAAATATAAGACCTATTTATCATATTTATCAATTTTCTCTAAGTTACCCATATGAATACTCCCTCAATCATAATCAAGTAGAAGAGGGAGAAGGGGTATTAAAAAAAGATGATTACGGTGTTTTAGGAAAAATATATCACTTTTCTTATAATAAACTAACTTATTTAACTTTCTTAATCTAATCAATTTAGTTAAATGGATCTTATATTAAAAAGAAGAGGAGTATTAATAATAATGGCTGGATGCATTGTTCTCCCGATAAATTACGCTTTTCTATATTCGAAAGATAGAGAAAATTTACTCCCTCTACCAAATCTTAACTGAGAAAAGAATAATAAGATTAGCGTAAAGAAATGCAAAGCCAATTGTCAAAATATACGCCAATCATAGCACGCTTTTCCTCGATATTTTTTAAGCAAACGTAGTCCAGAGTTTTATTTTTAATTCAACTATTTAAAACACACTTTGTGACGGAATTGGTCAGTACCTTTTTTCATAAATGCTTGTTGAGGAATTTTTGAATTTTTTTTGGCCAAAATTTTGAATTATTCATTGTTGCCGTACTGACAAAATTATAAAACAATGTGTTAAGAGCATGTTTTCTTTTTTCTTAAATATCGGGAATATGCTCTTGTTTCGCGAGATGTGTACATCAACGTCAGTAGTTACGAGTCAAAGGGACTTATGAATGATAATTGAACTATGATAACGGGTCACGTAATTATCATGATCAGTTATGCAATAATAGACGCTTAATTTTGCTGATAGAGCTCGCTCTGGGCTGCCTACCTAATCTGTTAAACCAATTATGAAGAAGATTCGTTGGGTTAGGATGGGAAATACGGAAGATGGGTTAGCTGGCCATGTTTGCGGGGGCCAAATTAATAATACAATTAATATGCTAACCGCAAAGCCCCCGCGTTGTGTCCTCTCGGCTTAATTTTATGCGCCAGAGATTACAATTCATCGCCCTTCTATTTTCTCCTCTTGCCTTAATTGCTGCATCGCTTTTTAAAATAGCAATAAGAATTTGGAAAAACATAATACATCCTTTTATCGTTAATATAACAACTAGTTGACTAATTTGTATAGATTAATAAAGTTTATTAAGTTATTTGTAATAATTATATGTTGTCTTTTCCATAATATCTTTTTAAATTATGTATATTAGTTATAACTATTATTTGATGAAATTTTTAACATATACAACTCCTATAAAAACTACTTTAGAAAAAATGAATAACTATAAGAAACAAAATGGATTGGAATCTTATATTTAGGATCAAATTGAAAATCAAATTTATTAAACACTGAAGGTGGTATTACATGAGTATTTAATAATTTTAACTAGTAATTGCTTCTGGGTCACATCTCACATGGTGGATTTGGTTGTTCGATGATATGATTATATAGAATATAAGGCAGGGTTAAAGGAATAATGGACCAATTATAAAAATAAGAATGCACATGATCCCTTACGTGTGAGGGTGGCGAACTTTTGGATCCAAGCCACGGCCTCAACCCTGAGCATTAATTATATATGGCATGTGGTTTTTTCCTCTCCTGTAAACGACGCCCTTTTTTGAAATGAGAAAACTAGAATAATATCCAATTCATCTGTCTAAGAAAAAGAAATGAAAGCATTTAATTTTTTTTTTTAAAAAAAAAGTTCGAGAAGAGAATCCAACATCCGTAAATGAATAATCGCTATTTTCATCTCTGAATGAAGTTATATATATATATATGAACCTCTCAATTTTCTAACCACCCAAATGCTACGCCGGAAGCATCAGTACCACAACCTTCTCCCCATTCTGGAGATCTTAAAAAGGGTACACCCTTACACGAGTGAAACAAGACCATACATTTAATGCGTAAAGCTTTTGGGATCGATAACCAGGGGCACAAACTTACATCATACTCGAGTTGAAAGCATCCATAATTACTTCTCGTAAACATGGATTTCCAAATGAGCCATCTCAGAGATCACAGCATTTTCTCCGACGGGAGTCTCCAACGCCGACATTTAGGCAAATCTTTAAATCTTCTGACAAATAATCTCTTAAAAAAGCGATGGTAAGAGAATCACTTTTTAAAATTTTTTTTCCGTGTACATTAAAATTATTTTTAATTGGGTATGCTAAAAATATTCCCACAGCCTGTAACTTAGTGAATAAGAAGGGCATGCATTACAGCAGGTTCGGCACACGCGCTTACTGTGAAGGCGTCAGGTTGGGCATTTTGAGAGTTGTTTGTTGAGCTCTGAACGCAACTAGTTTTGCCACACAAAAAATCGCCCACACAAATAAATCCTTCCAAACACTCAGAAATAATAACCTCCACGTACTTACGCCTGCCTAAGCTAATTAGAAATATGGTTCTGAATATACAGAATGATCAATATTCAGCTCCTCCGAGATCAGACCGCGCCTGCATCTACCTCGGCTAGCGCCCTCACCATCCGTCGTTATTACTTTTGCAGTGTCTCTATCCACTCACATCTATTCTTTTCGATCCGATTCCATTAGCATGTTGTGTAATGAAGGCTTTTCGTTGGATCATTCACTGCCTTTGATGACATCCTTTTAATATGTTTCCACACCCCACACACACACTTGGGTCATTCGGACTCCCAAACTAACGGAAAAGCATACTGAACTTTTTCACATTCCAGGTGCCGAGATACGAACAGGAATAGCTGATAGTGAATTGATGATTAATGATATAGTCACGTCCAAAAGATTTTGACCCTCTTCTTATCCATCTACCATCCACGTCAACTCAGGCCTCCAGTACTGTGGAAATTTAAGCCCTATCACACGGGAAAATGCAAAGGACAAGACTGGGCACCTGGAGAGAGAGTTCTTCACAATAATACAGTCATACAGATATCACAAAAACGTCCGGGAAATGACTGAGAAAGAAGCTGACCGAGCATAACTACTAGAAAGTTCAGATTTCAAAATATGGCGTGCTTTAATTACTGGAAGTGGATCCCTTGGTACTGTCTCACAAGGCCAAAAACGACTCAAAATTTGGAGTAGCGAATGTTTATCTGAAGACTTATATATATAAGAGCTAATTTTCACTTTTTAACTCGCCCTCCATTCCCAGCTTTAAATCGGGTGTGAAGGAGATCTTCTTGCAGTCTTTGGAAAGCCACTTGGATTTCATGTAAGCGGCTTTTCTCCATGGAGGAACGTGAAGGCCTTTCTCTCTCAACGATTTCTTAGCAGCTGAACAAAGCAAAGAGGTTATGTTGCTCCATCTTTCTTCAGTACCAACAAAAATCGAAGGAGGCATGTCAGTGAGGTCTTCGTATGCTCTCGTTGGTTTTGCCAGCAAAAACTGTGACCTGAAGTCCATATCCACTATCAGCCTTGCTGCTTTGCCTTCAATAGTGTTGCCCATCACCATCATCACGTCTATGAATTCGTAATCACTTGTGAACTTAAAAGCTAGATGAAAACCCAAAATAATTATCAAATTATCGGATATATATATATATATATATAGAGTCAGGCGAGGAATTTAGAAAAGCATCATATCATCTCAAAGAAGAGCTCAGAGGAAACCTTTAGGACGATTGATAGTGGGCAACCAGGAAGTTTGGCAAAGAGAAGCTTCATAGCCATCCATTCTGAGTTTTATCACAACCAGCTTCTTCAAGTGAGAAGCACCATCACATTCTTCATCTTTTGCATACTTCGGAATCTTTTCAAGAATCTCTACTTCAATATCTGTGACCTCCCATAGTATTTCCTGTAAAAAGAAATATCGGTGAGGCGTGGGGACATTTAACTAAGCATGGAAAAGAATTGAAGGAACAAGGAAATGATATTAAGATAAAGAAACCTGCAACTGCGAGGTGATGCATACGGGTTTGTGAATTTCAGAGAGGGCCTCGGAAGTAAAGGCTGCTTCGGAATCAGATTCAATGAAATCTCTAACCATTTGAAGGAGCTGATCCTCTGTCAAGCTACCCATTTTCTTCCACCTATTCAATGGCATTGCTAGGGAGCTATAAAACGAAAGACGGCGATTGACTTTGGCCCAGTTGAGTGTGGGGTGATTCCTTTCCACCTCGTTTCTTCGACGGTGCGAAGGCTTTATTTTAGGAATTCCAAATTTCGAATATTTCAACACAACGTGTCAACTCGTCATGACGTGAAGACAATAATATAAAAACCACGACTTGCCGTGTATTTCTAGAGCTAAGAAATTCCAGTGATTTTGTTCCTGCGACAGAACTTCCTGCACCCCTCATTGGTTTTCCTCCCCAGCCAATCTCATGATAAACTACTAGCCCACACACTATAATTTTAAAAAAAACAAAGAATTGACGAATAAGAGAACACACATAGCAGACGTTTGGTGAATATAAAAAACATGCAGTATTTTTCTAATTCTCTATTATTATATCGAGATGTCTATATTTTTACTCCTCCTGAAATAAAAAGGCTTTCAGATGGCACAGTCAAAACTGTCTATAAATAAAGTATTCTTAAATTGAAAACCTATCCAGTCAATTTTCCTTTCCATTTTATTCACCATCGACGACTCCTTAAAAATTGGATTTCAAAGAAAAAAACGATTTTCACCCTGATTTTCAATTAATTAATTAATTTTGAGATCATATAAAATGACCTATTTTAACACTATTTTCTCGTCCAATGTTGATTGGGTCTTGCGATACAGATCCGATAAGTATGATGTGGGCTGGGCATTTGACATGTTTCTACTACATAGACCATCTTCACGGGAATATGGCCCATCCAAATTTCCATTGGTGGGTCTAGAAAACCTACCCAATTAATCCCCGTTAGAGTAATAGCAATGTTAACCAATATATAGTTTGGACGAGGCCTGATGTGGGTTGGGTTAAGCTGAATGTAGGTGGAGCTATGAGTAAATCAAACACTAAGGCTGGCTGTGGTGGAATAATCCGAGACCATAATGGTAACTGAATCGCTGGTTTTACTCATTACATTGGAGTCTGTAAACCCTTTGAAGCGGAAGAATGGGCAATTTATAGAGGCTTGAAGCTAGCTTGGGAACTTGGATCGAGAAGAGTAATTCTTGAATCAGATGCCAAGAACCTTCTTCGCATGCTTCAGGATAGTCAACGCTACGGAAGGGCCAGCCTCCTCTTTTTCCAGATCCAAAACTTCATGTGTTGTCCTTGGGAATTAAAGTTACAGGTTATTTCAAGACAGCAGAACCAGATTGTTGATGCCTTAGCAACAGAGGGTCTTTCCAGATCTTCTACTATGGATTTGTGTCCTCCTCATTTACAGATAATTGTGCAGAAAGAGTCCATGGGATTCATTTCCCCTCCTACTTAGTTTACCTTAGCCGGGCTTTGCCCTCTCTTGTAACAAAACAAAAAAAAAACCTTGCCGTCCATTGTTTTTCAGCCGATCAACAAAAGAAGCCTTCCAAGAGTAGGCCAATGCTCTACGATGAGAGAGCACTAGAGACATCGCGTTTTCTGCAAAGATGTCAAGTTTCTAGCCAACTTTTTTTGTTTTTGATAAAAAGAATGAATTTAATACTACCTCATATATTTAATATAAGAATAGTTGACTAATTTAAATAAATTAAAAAATTAATTAAATTAGTTATTTGTAATAAATATGTGTTATTTTACCTAAAATACTTTTGCCAAACAAGTGTTATTTGATTAAATATTTAACCTATGTAATTACTATAATGATTACTTTTTTTTTTTTTTGATGAAATACTATAATGATTACTTTAGATCAACATAAAAAACAAAATAAATTGAGATTTGTATTTAATACCAAATTAAAAGTCAAACTAACTCTTATATTAAAAAACAGAGATAGTATTAAACGGCGAGAAAGACACAGTCTAAAACGAGAAAGCATGAGCCTACAAGATAGATCTATTACAAAAATATAAAACCTAGAAATTTCTTGCCAACTTGCTCTCTGCAAAACTCTACCACACGTCTCCTCTCAGCGCAAGCTATCTTGCTATTTGTCATTATTTGGATTCTTATCGTACGAGATTAAATCCGCACATATATTGCTGTTTACTTTTGATTCTAAATATAAGACCCTTATACTAACTAGTATAAATGTTTTATATTTAGGACCGGAGAGTAATTGACAAAGGTTTCAGAAGCACTTTTCCGCAAAACGAGATAATCTCCTCCACATATTTACTTCGTAATCCATAAAAACACTTCTGAAACCATGGTTTGATTTCTATCCAAACACACCCAAAGTCAAAGAACTACCTAAACTAAAACTTTTCCCTCAAGATTTTTCCTTCCTCAGTTTTGAATTCAATGTATTGTTATTTTTTTCTTAATTTTTGAATCAGGACTTGGCCGGACAAATTCATCTTGTGGCAATTTCATGAATGAAGTGATAACGCCTTTTCTTTGTTTTTTTCTTTTAAAAATTCTTATGCACCTTTCATGAATGCTCACCAGTCTGTCCTCGTATAGTCCTTGATATGATTTATAATTTTATATGATTTAGATGTGACCCCAAAAAAAAAAATCCCTAGGCAACTCGTTTTTTCAAAACTTTGACTGTCCTTCACTTTTAAACTATCCGTTCAAACTTTGTAGTGATGGCTCATATTTCCAATTTGGAACTTCATACTGTGATCAAATATGAAACAAAATTGAAGAGAAAAATCACTACTCTTAAAGTAGATCAGACATATGTGGATATAAATGAATACAAAAATTGTGGACCCACTATAAAATTTGGAATCAAGAAAATCGAGCATACAATGAATCTTCTCAATGATGTCCTAATCTTGGCTGGTTCTCGAATCCTGGTTGTTTCTTTCCCCTTGAGTAAGCTGTTCTCTTTCGGTTCCGTTTTCTTGGAATGTCCTAATCTCTTCGTCCATCATGTCATTATCTTCTTAATAGATGATGATCTCCTCGCCCATCACGTTCTCTTTCGGTTCTGTTTTCTTGCAAACTCCTAATCTCTTGGCCCATTATGTCAATGTATAACCTGCTGCTATTGCATCCATGATATCAGTGATTTATTTCTGTTCTATATTCTTTACTCTCTTCTGTTGTCATTAATTAAATATCCAGAATAAGTCCGCGCAATTTGTGGATAGTAAGATTTTGTGCAGACTATACACACTCGCACGGATAAAATCTTGTTATTTGTGACTATAAGGATTCTCACCCTACATGATAAAATAAGTTCTTGTTCTGTCATTTATGTGACCAAGTCAGAGAACCACCTAAACTAAAACCTTTTCCTTTCAGAATTCTCATGCCCCGGTTTTCAATTCAAAATATTATTGTTTACTTTTAAATTTTTGAATATGGAATCGGTAGGGCAAATTCATTTTGCATTCCTGCGTTGAAAAAGTTTCTCAGAGGATATTATAAAACCCAAACTTCAAGCCGCGCGCAACTCACTCTAGCGTGAAGTTATGGAGGACAGTTATCGCACTTTCTTACACGGAGATGCAGAGAAGAACATCGATTGGAGATTTGGTGCCCCTCCTAATTATGATGTTGTCAACAAGCTCTTCGAAGAAGGCAGAACCAAGGTGTCTCTCTCCCCCCCCTCCCCCCTCGTGTGTGTCTAGTGGTTAGAGCAAATATACCAGCTGGGAATAGCGAATCTGTTGATATCAATCTTATGTATTATGCTTTTTCTACAAGGTATGGCCTCCGGGGTCGTTGGAGGAGAAGGTGCAGACTCTCCTAAAGAATTGGGAAATGGAACTTTTCCACAAGGCAGATCCCCGCCAGTACAGATCAATGGACCCAGACAAATATACTTTCAGCCTAAACGGTAACATCGCATAAATAACGAATCAGCAGGATTCTATAACTGCAAACTCGAGGATTTAAGTTCAATATGTTGTGAAGCAAGCTTATTTTCGACTGATGACCATTCACAGGAAGGAAGCCTATAACTTTTGAAGATTTAATCAAGCTTGGTGGAGGGTATAACCCGCTACTGCAAACCTCCCTGCCAGACAAATTCAAGTTATACAATCCAGATGAAGAAACAGCAGAGTCATCTCACAAGGCTTTTACAACTACTTTCCCCCGAGGGTTTGCTCTGGAGATTGTCCACGTGTACTGTGGCCCACCAGTGGTTGTTTTCAAGTTCAGGCACTGGGGTTACATGGAGGGTCCTTTCAAAGGCCATGCCCCAACTGGAGAAAAGATTGAATTATTTGGAATAGGCATTTTCACGGTAATCAGCTTTACCCCAAGCTAGAAAACAAAGTGACCATGTTTCTTCTGTTTTAGTAATATCTCTTTGTGGTTACAGTTGGACGAGGATGAGAAAGTAATGAAGGTGGAGTTCTTTTACGATCCTGCCGAGCTGCTTGGACCTCTCTCGAAGGGCCCTGTCTCTGATGGCTCTAATGAAGATGCCGTTTCAAGCTGTCCTATCATGACGAATACTGGGTAGAGAACCCCACAAGTTTCCACCCAAACTTGAATAAATGATCTGAGTGCTTCAATCAGTTCAAGGTTGTTGCAGGATGATTATGTTTTACGACTGTATCACCTCCCTCCCACCGTCCAATATAATAAAGAATATATTGTGAGATATGCATTAGCTTAACTGCTTGACATTTAATGCGAAGAAAGTAGGAGCATATAAGTCAGAGGTTCCCGCTGACTTAGGGGGAAGCAAAATACTACCTCCGGTCCTAATTATAAGACATAGTTGACTTATTTGAGGAGATTAAAAAAGTAAGTTAAGTTAGTTATTTGTAATAAATAAGTGTTGTCATTCCTAAAATATCCTTGTTAATTAAGTATATTGGCTAGAACTATTATTATTAGAAGGACTATCTTGGAAAAAAATACATAAATATGAGAGAAAAATGGATTGGAGTCTTATAATTAGAACCAAACAAAAAGTCAAACGGGGTCTTATATTAAGAACCGGAGGTAGTACTTTTATTTTTGAGTCAGTCAACGGGTTTAGAATTCAACAAAGCGTATAAGCTCACGCTAAAGTGGATAATCGGTTTATCTCATTCTTCATCTTTTCATATCATTAATTATAGTTTATTTGCGCTGAAAATAAAAATTAAACAGTTATAGTTTTGACTATGTCGCTTATAGGAAGAAATTATGCACCACTGATAGGGAGTTAATCCAATTTCATGAGGAAGGAAAATCTAATTTGTTACGAGTAGGTGGGCTTACTATATTAAATCTTGCCCTATACTAATAAGACATGACGGAGTAAATTAGACTATTAGAGAGGATCTTGCTAAATGCAAATAAAGGATGCTAGAGAAAAGAAAATACAAACAAAATAAAAGGGTGGATATGAGACGTATAAATTTTTGACACAGACAGATTCTGGACGATTTTGTGGCGTATAAGCTATCGGGACTCTTCCATGAGGGCAATTTTGAACACAAAATGCATAGGAGTCAATTTCAAGACGATGCACAGGATAGCCGAAGCAACAACAAAGTTTTATTTTACTATTTGGGTTGTTAACGCCATTAAACTTCATTCAAGACCAAATATTTAGATATGTTGTTAATTAATAGATTTTAGCATTCTCTTTAACCTTCACCTGTATTTTTTAGAGAATTCCATACCATTCGATCAACCATTCCCATTAGCAGATTCAAAGATTTTCTTTACACGTGACCAAACCATCTTAAATGGTTTTTAACCTTTTTCTTATTGACAGCAGCCATTCCAAATTTTTTTTGTATATATTCATTACGAATTTTATCTTTTTTTGTATGACTATATATCCATCTTGACATTCTTATCTCAACTACCTTCACTTTATGTTTATGCAAACTGTCATAAAGTCTAATACTCACTACCATATAACATTGTTAGTTTTATAATAATACAATAAAACTTTCTTTTAATATTATTAGGTGCAACAAATTAGTGAAAATGGAAGTATTCCTTTGATGACACGCATCTATTAACTGTTATCTGTCAGATTAATAAGCGCAGCCCCGTCCACTTTGAAAAATGAACAAATCGATCTACTTTAGTACATGATCAGGGCCCTCGGCAAAACACATGGATCCTGAATCAGACTTTTATGCATTTGTCAACATATCTTCAGCCTTTTACCGATTTTGTGTCACCTTGAAGGCCAGTTAGCTTGGCGATTTTAGTTAGCTAGCATATGACCACCAAAGGTGGCTTCCAAGGTCAACAGAAGCGTGGATATACCAAGTTTTGTGATTTTATATAAATTCCCTTTTGGAATTCAGTTTAACATAAATTCCCCCTTTCTGATATCCCATTATAGATCAAAATTACCGGAGGCGAAGATTGTCGAAACTGTAACTTTCAACACGTGTTCATGGCCAGTTGAGACCATGAGTCACCACCAACGCAAGCCATAGTCTCCTCTAATTATTATCGAGGCATTCATATTGTTACCTTGCGAAAACAACAAATCAAACTGAAATAAGACATTGGTGAAGGATTACTGCAAAAACATTGCGAAGACATGTTGCTTTATTCTTGCAAAACCAATGCGCCCTTGTGTACATGCCATAAGAAGCTCAACAACAAAGTTTAGGAGAAAACAAATCGCACCGTCTGCAGATATGCAAAAGCATAACTTTAAACAGACAATTACATGGGCTGTTTCTATGCTCTCTGTTCAACATATGAACCTGCAAGTCCAGAAGTTCCAAGAACAGAAACCTGCAAATGAAAAGCCTGTATTAGACGGATAATTGGAATCTGTAGTCGTTCATAATACAGAAGACTGATTACATATATCTATTCAAAAATAAATGAAGAGGGACCAAAGTGATGATGATAAGACTCAGCTAAACTGCCTAAACATATTTCAAGGGGGGAAAAAAATGAAAAACTATCAATCTTGTAGTAGTGCCCAGTGCCCACTAACTTGGAAATATCATCACAAGTGCAATAGTGTACATTCAGAGGGCAAGAAATGAAGATACCTTTCCCCACTCAGAACCAAGGCCGCCGCACCTCATTTTCAAGTGGATCATCTTTGTGCCCAGTTCCATCTCCACCTTCTTCCGTAGATAGTTTTCATCCGGCCCAAACGAACTCAAATAAGTGTTGTAACGATCAAAAACAGTTTTAAGCGCATTCTTTATATGATCAGGTGCGGGCTTTGCATCCTAAAATGATCATTAAAATTTCAGACTATCACCATGGGAGAAGGGAAAGTTAATGCAATTATGTGTAACGTTGCAGGAAAATGAACATTTACATACCTCGCCGCTTAACCCAATGCTGTCGTCAATTTCCATTTTTAGGGTCACTAGTATCCCACTAAACTCTTCAATGGCTTCTGCAGCACGGAAGACATTTTCAACTATTTCCTTGCCAGCTTTGTCATCAGTATTTCCAGTTAATGCCGTCTTCACATCATAAATGACAGCATGGGGGAGCTCATCCCAATTTGCTGCCATCAAATCCTTGAAAGCATTTTGTAGCTTAGGGTCTTGAATTTCAGGCAAGTGGGTTACATGCTCACTATAAAATCGTACACTTCCCAAGCCTGTTGAGAGAGGAGACCTGCTTTCTGCAGATGTTTTCACAGATATCTAATTCAGCGTATAATAGCCACCTCTGAGTTTACCAATAAATCTGCAAGTCACATGCATGCAGATGCCAGGTTTTATAGCTATGATTTCACTCCCTAACATACTTCTTTAAAACAGCTGGTTCAATGTCCACCCTCACATTACCAATAACACAGATGATAATGTACTTTGTTCAGCACAACCGCAAAAGCAAGCTCATTAGCTGGAAGAATGGGTAAAGTTTCCCGCTGCAAAACCTACTAGTTATAATTTTAGGGCCGACAGCCTATTAGGGACAATTCCCTGAAGAAGTCGCAGAAAGAAACTGCCGACAAGTTGCTTTGGATAATAGCATAATCAGATTAAAAACCTAGAAAGTCAAAACAGAATTCCTACTTCATTAGAAAAAGGAAGAATGCAAACTTCTTTCCGACCGTAAGAAATTGGAATGATCGTTTACTCTCTCTCTCCTCCTTCTTCAAAAGCAATCTAGATCCATACAGTCTTATATGAAAAGCTTCAATTCTGGAATTATATGACAAGGTCATAGAAACAAGAAGCCATCCTACTCATGGTGCGAAGTATAATTGCATGACATGACTGTGTGAGGAAATCATAAATGTTATTCTAAAAAAGAGATATATATATATATATATATATATATATATAAAATGTGAATTTTAAGATGTTATTCATTTGTAAGCACCACGTTAGGATATTAAGTAACCAATCAGATATCATCACGCAGTGTGAAGGAAGCCAGAATCATTTTTCCTCATAAGAAATCCAATTGATTAAAAGGGAATATATATATGGCTGATCGAATCCCTCCTGCGATGAAAAATGTAATTTTGTGGACAAATTTCATCTTCAATAACTTCTTTTTAGAAAGAGGAATACCGTCCTACGAGTGGACTTGAGTCTATTCCAAAACAACATTTCTGCAAGAGCTGTAGAATATTAAAAAAAAAAACAACGAAAAGAAGTGCATAGAAATAAAAATACTGAACGATGAAGAGAGTACCTGTAGGGAGACGATCGGCAGAAGAAGATACATGAGAGGGAGATAGGTTAAAAAGGGTACGAGCAGCCAAATAGTCGCGGGAGTGAGTATGGCTGGTGCGTAGAATATGGTTATTGTTGGCAGATAAACGATAAGATCTGGAAGCCAGTGATCGGAAAAGTGATCTAAGAGCCGCCCCTTTCCCCATCTTTCTTTCCACTTCGCAATCCGATGGAAGTGCGAGGGCTGATTGTGAACAGTAAACCGAGCAGCGTCCCGTTTACTTTTCCGAGTTTCTCTGCAACATGGAAGTTCCCTAATTATTTTGGTAACATTTTTAAATGAGTAAAACTGGCCAAAAAAAAACTACCGAAATAAAAAAATTGTAAATAAACCTATGATAATATTAATATAGATTTTGATAATAATAGTATAAATTTTGATAACAATTATTATAAACCAGTCTGTGTATGTAATTTTTCTGTTTTAGAGGTCTTTTTTGCGATTTTTTTTTAAAATAATGCCTTTAAAAAATTCCAATAATTATTTTTGTATTAAAAACTATGAAACATCTTAAAAGAAAACTCAAATAATAAGTGCGGTATAACATTTAAATTTCAGAAGAAGTAGTGTTAAAAAAGTAACCCATTAAATTATATATATAAAAAAAAAAGTAACCAATTAAATTAAAAATTATACTAAATATAAAATAATAAATAAATAGCCCCGGCAAGGGGCAAGTGAGCTTGGGTTGGATCAGCCTTTCGGGCTAGTCAAACTTAAGTCCGGGGCCCAAAATGTGATCTTATGTATTGTTTCTTTGGATCACATTTTTATTGAACGATGTTTTGCCCTCCAACCCATTTTATTGCTTCTGCACTGCGTGGCGTTGCACCTTCACGGATCTCATTATCCTTTTTTTTTTGGGACCAAATCACGGATCTCATTTTCGCATCCTCAAGGGTCTACACATTTATACCCCCTCCTAGTGTATTCCATGAAGCTACTATGTTATGGCTCTTTTTTTTTCCCAAAATATCATATTATCACTATAAAATTTACATTAAACAAAGTGCATGGTTTGTTTCTGGAACAGAAACGCGAGGCACCCAAGTGCGAAGGTAATTATTTATTAAGAACAATGCACGTGCAGTGGTCAAAATATTAATAAAGACTAGGATGCAGCATAAAGGGTCGGAGCAGAGCGAGGGATATGGGCCGGGCCCGACACATCCAAACAATTCGCATGGAATGTCTCAGAGGGTCTGTGGGCCTATATGGCCTTTAATTTCTTGTTTCTTTGACAGTGGCTCTTCCTTTTCTTTCTTTCTGTTTTTTTTTATTTAAATTTTTTTTGCCCGGTACAATACGGTGGCTCTTGCTGAGTGCTAGCTGCAAAGAGAGCTGATTATCTTCGTAGCCGCAGAAAAACGATTTCATGATACGAAAAGATCGCCACATTACGAGTGAATATAGCATAGCAGCACATGATGAGTCGGTTTTACTTTCACTCTTGCTCATCCGCTCGATCATCATCGTCTTGCACGCTAACATTATCCACTCCACGGCCTCACGAAGTAGCTAGAGGACGACAATCCCTCCTGACGTTACTCCAACTCTCCAACCTCATCTCTGGACCCTCTTTCTCTCGCCATGGACTCTAGCTCTTCCGCTTCTCCTCATCCCGACGTTGTTTCCCAATTCACCGGATCCCTCCTTGTTGAGAGGTTCCGAGGCACCGATTTTGTTCCCCCCTCCTCAAACACTGTCGTCTCCTCCAAGGACGTCACCCTCCTCCCTCAATCCAACATCTCTGCCCGTCTATTCCTCCCCCAACACACTCCCCGCAACCGCAAGCTCCCTCTCTTGCTCTACTTCCACGGCGGCGGTTTCCTTGTCTCCTCCCCTTTCAATTCCCTCCACCACAACTACGTTTCCACTCTAGTCGCCAATGCCAACATCGTCGCCGTTTCCATCGACTACAGCCTGGCCCCAGAGCACCCCATCCCCGCCGCTTACGAAGATTCCTGGGCTGCGCTTCACTGGGTCGCATCCCATCGAAAGAGTCCTGGACCCGAGCCTTGGTTAAATGAGCACGCAGATTTCAGGAGAGTTTTCCTGGCTGGGGACAGCGTTGGCGCTAACATAGTTCATAATCTCGCAATGGCAGCGGGAAATCCCGACAACGAGCTCGACCTCGAGATTCTGGGCGCGGCATTAGTCCACCCATTCTTCTGGGGTTCGCATCCCACCGGGTCGGAGGCGATGGATCCGGAGAGAAAGGCGTCGGTGGATCGATTATGGCCATATGTTTGCCCATCCACGCCGGACCAGGACGACCCGCGGCTTAATCCGGTGGCGGAAGAATCCCCCAGCTTGGCGTGGTTGGGTTGTGGAAGAGTGTTAGTGTGCGTGGCGGAGAAGGACATACTGAAGGAGAGGGGGTGGCTCTACTATAACGCATTGAGTCAGAGCGGTTGGCTTGGGGTGGTGGAGATCCGTGAGACTCAAGAGGAGGACCACTGTTTCCATTTGGAAGATCTGGGCAGCAACAGGGCCCAAGATTTGATCCAAGGCCTGGCCGACTTCTTCAACAGAGATATGCCTCCTTTACTTTAACTTGCAACAATTTCTTGCACCAAGAAAAGAAAATCTGGCAATAATTTCATTCATACTTCTTTACGCTCTTGTCGGTCGCCGCGGAAAATAAGCGTATAATATGGATTACTAGTCAGACCACCTTCTCCGCCAATGGGTGCTTGTGTCGTCGTCCAGCTCAAAGTTCAAAGGCACTGCTTTTCCTGTGGGCCTACCTTGGATCAGAGGAAAGGCACGCGGCAGGGGCGCTGTGATTTCCATCCGTTAAACAACTATTTCCATTGATTAAACAAATAATTAACCAAATCTGGCTGCCCTGCTTGATCATTTGAATAATTTTTAATACGGTTCGTGCATAATCATTCAAGCGCAATGCATTTCACTTTGCTTCCACGCACGGTTCTTATTTGTTGTTTTCCAACTTGATATCTCAGTCGTCTGTCTGCTCAATCAACGCTTTCTGTTATTTTCAGCTGCATTTTGTTGATACAAGGACATATAAAATTCTTTTGTTCCCCCCACGTTCCATTTTTTTACTAACACTAACAACGTTGTCACAGAAATAATAAAACATACTGTATTAAAGAACAAAAAAGCCGTGCTTCTAAACTGCCTGCTTCAGATTAGAACCGCAGCTACTAAAAATTGTTCCCCTTGAATAATTCACGGAATATAGCCTGGAAATTCCCCATTTTCTAAATTTCCGCTATTGTCTAAATAAAGTAATCAAATTTACCCTTTTTCTCGATATTTTATTAAATTTGCAGAAGTAAGCGATAGTTCTTCTTTTTTTGGGAACAACGATGTAATTGATAGTTTTTTCTATTTTGACCTGAATTTAATAAATAGCTCACCAATGACGACCTCAGACCTCAAGTTATGTCATATTTTTAATTAAGTTATTGGTAAATCAACGCTCAAGATAGCAACTGCAAAATAAAATACCGCTCGTCCACTCAATAAGGAAAGGGGGAAAAAGAACTATTGCTAGTCATAACTGGCACAGCTCACAGGCACGGCAAGAAGGCGCAACCAAATCCTAGCCATCCATAAAGCCACTGACGTCTTTTGAAGAGTGGGAAATCTAAGACATAAAGTGCTTTCCTATCGCCGCTCCCGGCTTCGGCTTTCTGTTTTTGTCTCTCTCGTCCAGACTCCACACTCCCGTCTCCCGAATGGATTCAGGCAACCCAGAAATGTCGATCGAGGTTCCTCCTTACCTTCGAGTACGCAAGGACGGGAGCGTCGAGAGATTAGCCGGCACCCAAGTTGCCCCTCCGGGCTTGGATCCTGTCACCAATGTTATATCCAAAGACATCCTCATCATACCCGAAACCGGCTTGACAGCCAGGCTTTATCGTTCCAACTCCGTCGCCAAAACTCCTCAGAAGCTTCCTTTACTGCTCTACTATCATGGCGGCGCCTTTTGCATTTCTTCGACCTCCGATCCCTTTTACCATAACTCCCTCAACAACCTCGTGGCGGAGGCTAACCTTGTTGCTGTGTCTGTCAACTATAGATTGGCGCCAGAGCATCCTCTTCCAGCGGCATATGAAGACTCCTGGGATGCGCTTCGGTGGGTAGCGTCTCACGCCACAGAAGACCGTGAAGACCACGAAAGCTGGCTCAAGAACAACGTTGATTTTGACAGGGTGTTATTGGGAGGTGATAGCGCGGGCGCCAATATTACGCACTTCCTGGCCTTAAGGTTGCATGCCTCGGACCCTGTTCCTACAGAGTATTTCAAGGTTTCTGGTCTCGTTATGGTGAATCCTTATTTCTGGGGGAAGGAGCCGATTGGAGTGGAGATTACTGATACAACAAGGAGGGAAATGGTGAACAAGTGGTGGGATTTTGTGTGTCCATCGGAGAAAGGGAATGATGATCCGCTGATTAACCCGTTTGTGGAGGAAGCTCCGGCTTTGGAGAGGTTGGGTTGCAGTAGGGTGCTGGTCACAGTGGCGGAGAGAGACATATTGGCGGAAAGAGGGAAGCTTTATTATAAAAAATTGTTGAACAGCGGATGGAAGGGAAGGGCGGAGCTCTATGAGACTAAGGGGGAGGATCACGTGTTCCATATCTTCAACCCTAATAGCGACAAGGCCAAGAGCTTAATTAAACGCCTTGCTTCATTCATTAATGAACAATGAAGCTCCTCACCCGAAGCCAACTCTCTGCGAGGACCCCCGTCTTAAGGTCCCTAAATATAATAAAGGTCACCCCCAGTTCACCGGTTAATTCCAAATTTCGTCTTCTGGCTTTTAACGTCAGACCACACAGCTTGTCTTTACTTTACGTCCTTCCAATTGTTGGTCCGTAACCTTCCTTGTTATGTTCTTTTAGGCCATGTTCCATGCACTATCATCCTTCGTTTTCCAGCCGTGCTACAAGTTCTATGCCAGAGTTGCAGTTTTGAAATTTAACTTTTCAACCGAGTTTGTATAAGTTTGTTCGCAAGTAAACTTTCGTGGTGTTTTAGTTTAAAGTTTGAACTGTTGATCCACAAAAATGAACAGAGTAGTGCCGGATGATGAGATTCTGCAAGACTGCAAGTCACGTGTTTCTGTACATATTTGTGGGGCGTGCACCCTCAAGATAACTTGCCGAGAAATCCAATCTCTTGGAAAAAAAGTTCAGGCCAAAAAGAAAAGAATGATCAACATACTCAGGAAGGAAAAAAAAAAAAAAGGGGGAAAAAACGTAATATCTCTTGGCAGAAAAATTGAAACTTGAAAGGACCCGTGAAACGAATAAACGACTGCTGAACATGATCAGCAAGGTCATTGTATAGCGCTAACTCTAAAATACAACGGTATCTAGTTTCCCAAAGTTTGAACTTAGAAGACATCAAATTGGAAACGTGCTCCTTAAGGTGCTTCTTGTCATCTTGCCTGCTCACATCAGCAATTGCAATTTGCAAGCTTTTCCGGCGAAAGTTCATCCTCTTCTTGCACTGCCTTGTTGTACTTGATGGCTAAATTCACCATCTCCTGCATTACACAAAAACATCAAAAAGGATAATTAGCAACCATGGGTAGAAAAATAACTGGGAATAACAAAAATTATACCCAGCTTCAACTAATATTAAAAGATTCCAATGAATGAAAAAAAAAAATCTACGATATGCATAGAGTGATCAAGCCTATATTTGCCTCAGTGTAGTTCTCAAGCATGCGCTCACAATCAAAATGAGAAAAAGTAAAAGAAACAGGGAAAAGGGTCGGAGCAGGGAGAAGAGCAAAATGAATCAGAAAGAAAAGCACACGTTTATCTCTACAACCAATTTCAAATAAATATCAACTGGCCCGGATGGTCTGTTCATTAGTTTTAGAATGTGAACCAGAACGCCTGAGCGTCCAACCATCAGTCCATTTCTTATTATAAAGAATTAGCAACCTCCTATCTTCAAGCCCATTTTTCCTGTAATTGATTACTGTGGAATAATAATGTCGGTTCAAGCCATGGAGCAAAGCCTCGAAATGGAAATAATAAGTCACTAGAGAGTCAAAGATTAACAAGCGAATTGCTATTGAAGAGTTTTTGCATATAACTCACTTGTGTGGATGGCTTATTAGGATGACTGAGGTTAGATGTTGCTTGCCATGGTTCCTGACGCATCACCATAGTTTGTGGATTGATAAGCCTAAAAGCATCAATCACTATCTTGCCTTAACACACTGAACAGGATCAACCACCACATCCACAACACGTTGATTTAAAGCCTCAAAACTCTGTATTAGATAAAGCATGGAAACAGATTGTGCATGAGTTTCTGAAAACAGCAAAGCTATACTGAGAGTTTTCATATCCTAGTTTGCTAAATATGTCAATTGTCCCCAGAAATTATATTTATGTTTCGTTCTTGTAGCTTATTTACAAGTATAGCCTTATTTGTCCATCAAAATTATATACGTTAAGTTGCTTTAAAATTCAAATACAACAATTCATTCCATTACATAAGAGTCGTCCATATAATACATGTATGGAAAAATAAGTCATAACCCGTTGTGTATTTATGCCCACTCCAGAAAGCCAACAACCAGATCCAGGATGGAAATAATACCACCCCACAACCATCTATGGTCTACAACAAAGTGCTAGTTTAATTAATTGGTGTGACTAGACTGGCATCTAGTACGATACATGTATAGAACAGGAGTAAAAAGCGAATGTTCACTCATAAATGTTGCCACCACTTTAATTGATGGGTTTTGAAATAAAGGGCAAGATTCAACAATGTTATGTAGCAAATATCTTTCTGTGTTGTTGGCTAGAAGTTCAAGCCTAATTCTTCAATGTTAAGGGTAAGGATGAGCGAAAAATTATGAAGGGAGATTGAAACAGAAGAAATGCTTAAAAATAATTCAGGGCAGGTAGCCAGTAATTGATCTGGTCTATGCCAAAACTTCCCGAAACAAAAATGAAGTGCAAAATTGTCGCAACAACAAATTCAAAGGCTCATAAATTAACATAAAAGTTTCAAGAAATCAAAGGAAAACAAAAATACCTTCCGGTCTGCTTCAGCATATCGAGCATGTTAGTCGGAAAAACATGATCCACAGCTTCAACACTAACACCGGTTCCACTCTGTGGCATCGCAAAAACATCTACGACGCGGACAGCGTACTCATCCAGACTCTACCAGCATCAAGCCCATCACTTCCACGGGAACACCAGCCCTTCCTGTAATTTTCATTGCAGCCAAAGAAGGCAACAAAAGTGAAACTGTCGCAGATCGATTCAAGAGATCGTATGAACAGAAATTAAATAAAAGTAACCGATCATATATGCTCCCACCTAGGGTTTCAAATCGGTAACATATATTAACAAACAAAAAACTTGGACCCCGAACTTGACTGGCATTGAAAAAAGAAACTGGCCAGAGTCAAAATTAACTTCGGCGTTGAGATTGGTTTTCTGGAAGTGATTTTACAATCGAGACATTTCTCAGCTCAAAGTGCTTACAAAGGAGAGAATCCTCTTCCGGTTCAAGCCCCCCGCTCCACTGGAAGAGAATCACAGCAAAACGTCAAGACGGTCAAGTATAGATGGCCAGATTTTTTTTTTTTTAATTCAATTGGACGAAGATAGCTAGATGACAAAATGGAAAAGGCGGCCCATTTGGTTATTCAGGCTTTCCCTGTAGAGGAAATCGTTTGCCCAGAAAGTAAAACTAATGGGTCCTTAGTTTTTGTTCGGGCAAGATATGCCAACTTTTCGGCCCATGAACGAAGATGTGCTCATGAATCCTTAGTATACTATCATCATTATTATTATTTCTTAAATTTTAGCCACACGCTCGTCAGGCTTCCTCAAGGGAAGGGCTCCCCAAAACACACATCCAGGATCCAAGACCGGATTGTGGAGCCATAGCATGCCAGCAAGCCCACTTCGGTAGTTCGGATGCCACGTGTCCCGGTCCACTCTCACATCAGATATTTTTTGCCACTTTTTTATTTAAAATTAGTTAAAAATAATAAAAAGGTTAGAAATATAATTTTGTTTTCAAATATAATCTTATAGTAAATGAGAAAAAAGATAAAAGAGAACATATGGAAAAATGTGATAAAAGAGTATGACGAAGGAAAAAGAATAAATAATTAAAGACAAAATTTAAAAAATGCATTAAATATTTACACAAATTTTAAATTAAAGCTTATAAAATGAACCACACCTTTTCTCTACATTTGAAGCTTATAAATAATAGGAGGAATAATATGAATTGAGAATTTGTCTTTTAGCCATAGATATGATTAGATTAGAAAAAAGATAAATAATCTGCCACGTCTCCCGGTTCATGGCTTCTTTTGTTCTGAGAAAAACTATTATTCACAAGGCATATAAAATATCAATATTGTAATCTGTTGGCCAAAAAATAAACATTGTGATTTATATTGAGATTTGTGCCTGACCTGATCTATTTATTGTTACCATTAATACTATATATCCCTCTCTCACCATTAAAATTTCCCTAGAAAATTTATTTCTTGGCGGAAAAATTAAAAATTTATTTGATGGGAAACAAATCTTTTACCGGAAACTATTTATCGGATACACAGAACAGTTATTCAAGATTTTTGGGCTTGAAAACAAAAGTGTAGGAGATAAAATAAAGTAAGGTTGACTGGTTGACTGCTAGTGCATGTGCCCCTGCACGCATGGATCTCGACTCCAACTGACAAAAGTACTAATCAATTTGCGTAATGGACGCTAGGCCTTATCAGTAACATTGTCTCCGCCCCCGCGCTTCTTCTGCTGGGACAGTAATTTTGCAAACCTACGCCAGAGCATTAACAGATGATTAGCAAGGCCGTGACAAGTACAATTCAACAAATTTGTACAATTTTTCCAAGCGCACCTTTCCAGAGCCTCCGCGTTGGTCTCATGGCTGCAAGGTTGATAAGTACCGGTATCCAAGTTAACCCGAGAAACAGGTTTTTTCAACAATTTCTCGCCAATTTCAACTAGCTCATTTAGATTTTTTCGTGAGGCTCCATCGAGAGAAGATGTTTTTCCATGCAACGTATCATCCTGCAATCACACAGCAGACCGTTCAAGTGGTCAATTCACTGTCTACGTACGAGAGAATAACTGATCGGTTCACGAATAGGAAATTGCATACACAAGAGGACCTGAATTCGGAGGTAAGTTTCCTGGGAGGAGAGGGCTTCGAAAACAATAGAGAGATGCAAGTGCACCATATCGGCACCAGCCTGATTGAAGACGTCAACCAGAGGGGTAGAACCATTGCTGGCCAACCATCCCAAGATGCCCCACTTAGCTGCTTCATGCGCACTGTACTTGGGAGTTTTTGGGTTCCCGGTTCCTAAAGATATCACCAAGAATCGGTCATATTCCAAAGGTTTTATCGGAACGAAGTCAGGGCTACCTTCTATGATTTCCTTGGTCACTTCGCCAATGGCAACCAGTGCCTGCAATTACCCACCATGGATAGTAATAATTACGCTGATTTCCATTTTCCAGTGAGATCGCTCGACGGTGCATTTATATCGAAATTGAGTTTTGCCATGCGTACCGGATTATTTGCCGCAACCCCTCCGTCAATGAGATTAAACTCTCTCGTCACTTTGCCGTTGACGTCCTTTGTTTGGAAATAATGAGCCGGGAGATAGGTCGGAGCCGCTGAAGTTGCAATGCATATATCCGAGAGCATGGCGTTTAAGCTTGGGTTTTGCTTCACCTGGGTTTAAGCAGGCGAGATCATTCTTGAATTTAGATATCGAATTTAGATATCGGCTTCATTTTCAGATAGAAAAGGTATAAAAAGAAGAAGGAAAACGTATGCAGGGCAGGGAGCACATGCTGCCCAATCAGGTGACGAAGATGCTAACCTGAAAACTAGAAAAGATGGTTGGCTGAAGGTTCTTGATGTCAAAGGTTGGGATCACAACATTTGTTAGTGTCTGGTCCAGTTTCTTGTCACCTAGTTTTTCCTCAACTAGGCGATGTAGATACTTGCCGTCGTACTTTGGTCCCCACAGGGCACGCAAAAATTTACATCTGTTTGCCCCACACACACACACACATGAATGTTATATTGCTTGGTGATCAGATTCATGAACATATTTGGAAAGGCAAAAGGAAGCGCGCGCTTAATTAATGGTGAATCTGTGTCTTATATTGAGGTTTACCTGTTCTGTGGGAAGATTTTCGGGCAATTGTCAAGGTAAAACTTGTTGATATCTCTGGCTGCAAATAAAGGTCTTTTCTTTTCATCTGGTGCAGTTAACATGGCAGTCATCAAGCCGCCTGTGCTTGTTCCTGCAATCACATCAAAATAGTGTGCCAGTCTTGCATCTCCGCCATCCAATTTCTGCACCGTACATATATAAACAATGAAACAACCATGCAGTGATATATACTTGCAAAAGCCAATTGATAGATGAAAGAATTAGAGTGGTGGCAATCTAAGTATGAAGCAGTCAAATGTTTTCTCGAGACTCTTGACATGTGCTAAGGTCACAGTTGTGTAGTGAGCTTAATTATGTGAAATAATTAATGAAAAATTGACATGCACGTTTTCTACTCCTCCAACTTTTCACTCACACAACCTATTGTGCAGATGCGGGGAATGATATGCCGAGGCGGAGCATTGTGGTGGAAGCTAAGAAGCTACCTGAAGCTGGGATTCAAGGTAAGCAAGTATAACACCCGGAATGATTCCCCTTACGCCGCCTCCATCGATGCTAAGCACGGTGATTAGTCTGTTCTTTCCTAATTCCATCGTGCTTCAAATATGATATTGCAGACGATATAATGAACTTTGAAGGCAAAGCTGAAGGAATCCGGAATCTTATAGTATTTAATTGGATATGCTCCTATGTGTATGTCTGTGTGTGTGTGTGTGTGTGTGTATCAGTTCTGATTGCTTTTGTACAGAAGTCTGACCTGGTTCCAAATTAAGGATGTCTTTTCATTGGCTGTCCATGGAATTATAGCGGTTGTGTGGTCTTAACAAGTTAGAATTAATTGCAGCAGGTTTGAAGATTAAAACAACGAAATGCGAAACCATGCAAATCATGCCAATTGCGCGCATGCCTTGTCACCGAGAACACAGGTATGAACATGGGATATCCCACACTGCATTTATATCTTGAAAGACACTTCTGTCCGCTTGGCGTCCGCCATCCACTAATTTGTTGCGTTGAACATTCAAACCCGCGTTTAGTTATACGCACTAATACAATTGTAAAGATTATAAAAACGTGAATAATTTAGTTTTTGGATGACAGTTGTTGTCCATTAATTCTGTGTACAGAATGAAAAATAACGTAGGATAGTTGGTTGAATAATAATTACAAATAAATAAAAGAAGTGATGTTACAACTTTTATTTCTTCCAGTATAACTTCATTCTGTTCTGTAACCAATTAAACTTCTCTGTTTTTTTTTTAACCTGGCTTTTGCAACCAATTAAGCAAGACCTTGACAAGTTGCATATACAGCAGAAAAATAGATGCAGAGTACGCTAACCTATTTATACAATAAAAGTGTAAGGGGAGCATATTTTATGCTCATCGTAAAGATGAGCATAGATAGAGAGTGCTCATCTCAATTTAGACCATTTAATAGTTTTATATTTTAAATAATTTTTATTTTAATTGATATAAAATTTAAAATAAATATAGTTAATCTTATAATTGACACTTCTTAAAAA
Source organism: Neltuma alba (assembly GCF_004799145.2). Taxonomy (NCBI): domain Eukaryota; kingdom Viridiplantae; phylum Streptophyta; class Magnoliopsida; order Fabales; family Fabaceae; genus Neltuma; species Neltuma alba. The sequence goes on along the minus strand of NW_021634068.1, from coordinate 16,331 downwards.
AATTATTATTAAAAAATATAATTTTAAATATGAAATCATATTTTGAACGGTCCATATTTTATTATAGTGATGTGATGAGTCCCTATCAAGGCCCTGCGTAATTTAAAAACTTGAGTAAGAGACAACATTGAAGCCGCACTGCCCAGCCTCTGTGAAGTAAAGCTTTCACTACAAGGGAAGGAAGAAAAGCAGCTGATACTAATTAAATTCACCAAGAAGGAATAAGGTGGATATATCAACCATGATATTTGTTTGCGCAAATTGTCTGAGTGTTTCGACACGACAAGAAAACAAGAAGAAAGTACAGGAGAATGCAGCGAGAGAATCGTCTTCCGCCCGGAGAGTTACACGTTTATTAATGAACGAGACAATACATATCCACCACGAAGACCAATGGGATCATTATCTTCTTTAACCGTATTTCTAGGAAGACTAATAAATGTGCAGACTGGTATGGTCACCAAGCACATCAATAAAACCCGAATTTTAGGATCCCTAATTATCCCTCCATAGGCTATAAGGACTTTTTGTCTAGTAATATGATTTAATCTTAGCTTTTTACTTGCATGGTTTTGAGTTTTGACCGTGACCTTATAATTTTTTTTAAAAAAAAAAACAGAGAGAGAGACCGGTCAGTAGCGAGAAAATGTAATTCTTTGTTAATTCTCCACAGCTCAAGAGAAAAAAGATGTGAAAGCCCGTATCAATTTCCGCCATAATTTAACTATACATACTTAATTATGAGAAGATGTCTATTGCCAAGTTAGATTTGTGGAAAATTTTAGCGGAGGGTATTTTTATCGCTTATTCGTCGTTATTTTATCCTGATTAATTTGCTGTGAAATATAAACTCTTTTAGTTAAAGAATTGTTTCTTGCTCAAAAAATTTAAAAAAAAATAATTGTTTCCTCTTTGAGCTAGGAGATGATGGAACATTTTTTATCATCCGTTCGTCGTCAAAATTTTTTATTTATTTAATCTTTGCATAAAAGAAAAAGAAATGTTAAGAGTAATTAATTATTTGAGCTACTAATTAACTTAGGTTCCGAGGGTATAAGAAATACATTCCGCCTCATATAATAATTAAGGAGTTTTTCACTTGAGCTAATAATTAAATAATTCAGGAGAAAAACAAAGCCATGAAATTCCCTAATTTTACTTATCAATCATAGATTAATTAGAATCTGAACACAAACTGCTAGATGGGAACAGTATCAAACTGTGCGATGGCGGCGCTGAGCTAGGCCTCGTTGGTATGCGGAGATCTCATTCCTCGGAGTCTCCTCTCATGGGAAAGTGACTTCGCAAACCTGAGGGATTCATCAAAACCACAACTTAGTGAAGTCTGATGAGTTGCAATACACACACACACACACACACACACACATATGAAGCCCTTAATTGACCCGCTCGCACACGTTATTATTAGTAATTTGCCTTACCTAACAAGAGCTTCCTCATTGGTCTCCCCGTTCCCTGCTGGCTCAGACTCACCAGTTTCTAAGTTCACCCTAGAGACAGGTTTCTTCAACAGCCTTTCCCCAATTTGTTCCAGCTTCTGCAAGTTCTCTTTTGTGGCAATATCAACCGAAGACTCCGTACCCGTCAGTGTATCATCCTGCATATATGGTTGCCTTCAAAGAATTTAATTGGATAGTCTGATTTTATTATCAATTTATTCTTGTTAATTTTGCTATATAGTACTAAATCCATCCCATCCTTAATATAAGATTTAATTTAAACTACAAACTGAATCGTATATTAAGTACTGAAGTTAGTATCTATGTTTTTGCTAAAATTAGAATTTAAATGACCTGTATTCGGAGGTAACGATCTTCACATTGGAGCGCTTGAGTGATAGTAGCTACATGGAAATCAACCATATCAGCACTTGACTGAGTGAACACATCCACCAAAGGAGTAGAGCCTCCATGGGATAGCCAACCCAGTAGGCCCCATTTGGCTGCTAGCTGTGCAGTGAATCTTTTCTCATTCTTGGGCGTGCCCGTCCCTAGTGAGATTATTAGGAAGCGCCTAAATTCCAAAGGCTTTATTGGGTAGAAGTCAGGATTATCCTCCATTATCTCTTTCGTTATTTGGTTGATAGCCACGAGTGTCTGGGCCCAAAAGAAGCAAGCAACTGCCCAATTAGTCCCCATATAAATAATAAATAATCCACACAAAAAAAACTGAATGAGAATCACTTTGAGGGATATTGATTAATGCGTTATACGGGATTATTTGCAGTTACGCCACCATCAATGAGGTTGAATTCAAGTTCTTTGCCAGTGGAGTCTTGGTTCATGAAGTGGTGGGCAGGAAGGTACGTAGGCGCCGCCGATGTGCCGATGCATATGTCAGCGAGTCTTGCGTTCAAGCAAGGGCACCTGTTAATCTGTATCCATTGTTTGAAATCTTGTTAGCAGCACTTGATTATTAACTTTTCAGATATTCTACTTTTCATGTAAATTGAAGTTTTCCCCTATGACTTTTGAAGATTGCGAACCCGAAAAGCCCGAGAATCCCAGGTGGTGTTGATCAAATAAATATCTCGATCCAGCTAGAATTTGCGGGTGAACAGGGATGCATGGCTCATAGCAATCACCAAAGGTGGAAATACGGCCGGGCTCCGAAAGACTGGCAGGCTAGGCCGGCCTTACAGGACTAGGACTTTCAGCCCGTTTAAGAAAAAAAAATACTATTTTTCATATTTTTCGTATTTTTTATTAAAAAAAATAAACCAATAAAATTATTAATAAAAGATATAAATATGAATAAAATTAAGTCACAAATACAAAATATTATTATATATAAATTTTACTTTTAAATTTTACAGTCTAGTTATTATTTTACTTTAGTTTGAGAAACATTATTGTTAAAACTCATAAATTTCTAATTCAAATTATAAAATCACAAGTTATATAAGTATAAAAACACTCTCTTATCAAATATATATAGTTTAAAAATATCAACACATATAATATAAATCAAATCATTATTAAAGTGCAAAGTAACTCATTTTTTAAAAATTTAATTGGACAAATTATTGTTTAAAACTAAATAAATCAGACCATTTCATGAAATTTAATTTTAAAATGATAATAATAACTAAATATTTGAAATATCATTAATAATATAAAAAACTAATAATATTAAAATTACATAAAAATTTAAAAAAAAATTATAAAAAGACTTAAACGGATTGGCCCTCACCCCTACAAGATCATCCTATAGGATCTATTTCCTATTTAAGGAAAAAAAATTTCAAACCCATCCCTTATAATTTTTGAATCTAAACGGCCTAAAGACTCGACCTGTTTTTTTAGCTCCAGTAATAACAACCATTATGGCTTTGGAAAATTTTCAGCTGCCCAAGTCAAGGTCGTCGCAGCTAGCAGGGGACCATGACCTTTGCAATTATTAAATTACCCCTACAGGTACGTCGAAGGAAAAAAGTCTCTTGGTCTCACCAACTTTGGGGATAAAGGCAGACAGACAGACAGACCTGATAAGACGAAAAAATGGTTGGCTGCAGGTTCTTGATATCGAAGGTGGGGATGACAACGTGGGTGAGCGTCTGGCGCAAAAGAGTTTTCCCCAGCTTCTCTCCAATGATCCAGTGAAGATATTTTCCATCGTATTTGGGTCCTCCCAATGATCTGATCACTTTTGCTACCACCGTCGCACGAAGCCCTCTGCCCAATTCATCAATTCGAATTTCAATCGATTTCACGGTTATTATATGAGCCAAAAATACCTTAAACAGGAGCATATCAATAATAATATAAGATGAGTTAACTAATTTAGAAAAATAAAAAATATTAATTATTTTAAACTATTTATATTTATTGTTTTTTTAAAACTAATTTACCTCATTTATAAATTGATATGCAATCTAATAATCTTCAAAAGTATTTTAGAGAAATTATGTAACATATGCTATTGTCAAGTAATTTAATAACCTCTTTATATCTTCAAATTACTAAGTTAAATTTTATATTGACCACTTGATGTAGTAGTTATCCATACCTATGTTGAGGGAAAATTTTTGGGCAATGCTCCAGATAAAAGGGTTTGATATCTTTAGCAGCAAAGACTGGGCGATTGTTTTCATTTGGAGCAGTTAACATGGCCGTTACAAGACCGCCGGTGCTTGTTCCTGCGATGACATCGAAATAGTCTGCAAGTCTTGCATCCTCTCCATCCAGCTCCTGTACGGAGGTCAATATCGACCTCAGGTGAATATATGAGAGTTTGAAAGGTTGTGTGGAACTACCTTTTATTCTTAATATAAAAACTAGTTCACTAATTTGAATAAATTAAAAAAATTAGTTTAATTAGTTATTTATACTAAATAGATATTGTCTTTTAAAATATCTTTTTTAATCAAGTGTGTATTAATTAAAACTACCATTATTATAAAGACTAACTTAAAACAAATAAATAAATATGAGAAACAAAGTAGATCAGAATTTTATATTTAGGATCAAAATAAAAGTTAAACAAAATTTTATATTAAGTACAGAAAAAAACTAGCAAAGACTCAAATCCTTTAAAGTGATGCAAAAAAAGTCACATAGGCATATGAGAGGTTTCATGCTTCTGTGGAGAACTAAAAGCGGTGCTTGCATGTACGTACCTGGAGTTTAGATTCGAGGAAAGCAAGAATAGTGGCAGGGATTATACCCCTAATGCCACCACCATCGATGCTCAGGATGGTTACCAAGTCCCCATAAGATGGGGGCTGGATTTGTTCAACGGATGACTTTGCTCTTTCCATTGAAATACAATGCTACAGATCACTATATCAAAGTGAATAAATGAAGAATAACCGCAAGGAAAAGTGGAAAGGAAGCTCCGGTTTCTGGTTATGATGTTTACAATCCTCGATGAGACCAAGGTGATATTTATGGAGAGCGACCCCTGTGCAAGCTGGACTACTGGAAATGATAAGAAGCTAAGGGAGACGGAGTCAGCGGCTAAAGATTCACGTTGTGCTGCCCTAATTTTCCTAGTTGACTCAACTTCTTCGATAAAGTTAAAAAGCATTCTGGTTCTGAGCTGCCAACTTCACGCGCTTTCATTCTTGTCCAACTCACGCTCCTCGCTACCACGGGAACAGTCCTCAAGATTGAGAGGGGCAAAGGGCCATACGCGCGGCCGCGGACCTGTGAATCCTTCGCGACTTCATTTGTCTTCCAACAAGCAGCCACAGTATTTTTATTTCTTGCCTCGTGAGCCATAAGTTTCCCCTCGAGTTGATATATGTGAAGTTACATGCTACCCAACTATAATTGAATACTAATTTTATTTCTTGCCCCGAGGTTTAATAGGCCAGCACAATATGCACTCTTGCAATTATAACTGTTGTGTAGAAATTATTACTTTATTTTTATTACCTAAGTGAATTTGAGAAAGATAAAACTTTCCCTTAGTTGAAGTCTCTCAGAAATTTTTCACGAGATTGTCGAGTCCATTTCAAGGGAACGTACCCAGCTCATTCAAATGTTTATAAATAAGTTTCATGGGAAAGGCTTTAAACATATATCATAATTTATGCTTTTATTGAGAGGCAATCAGTTAAGTACGTATATATAAGTCCAACAGGATGAAGGAGAAATACATTCTTGTACCTTCTTCAACAGAATTACAATTGACAGGGAAATCAAATAAAGAATGAATCAAGTTGACTGAGTATATTACAGAACAAAATGAGAAGTAACATGTCAAATAATCTGGCGGGGACTAAAGCCCGTGCCGAAACTATATAGACAAGCTATTAGGCCTTGTTGCTGCTGCCTTGTTGGTATGTGGAGATTTCATTTCCCGCAATCTTCTTTCTTGGGAAAGTATTTTGGCAAATCTGCAAAAGATATCCAAACAATTCACAAAGATTTTCAATTATTTAATCTAAGTAAATTCAATTATTTGAGTACCTTGCAATATAATAGATTCTAGAAGGATAGATCTAAGATATATTATATTATATTATACCTTTTAAGGGCATCCTCATTGGTCCCTCCATTTTCGACGGGTTCGCACAGACCCGTCTCTAAATTGACTCTGGAAACTGGTTTCTTCAACAGCTCTCGGCCAGTTTGGCACAATTTTTCCAGATTCTCTTTCGTAGAAACATCAACCGAAGAAACTGTACCAATCAATGTGTCATCCTGCATTTTGCCGCCACCAGCAAGGACTAATTAAATTTTTTGTCTCGGAGCATGTAAATATATATCTTAAATCTTGTCCTCCCATTAATTAATGCATAGACAGGCAATATTTACATATAGTAATATAGAAGGGAGATATATATACCTGTATCCGAAGGTATTGATCCTGTGAGTGAAGGGCTTGGGTAACGGTTGCTAAATGGAAATCGACGAGATCAGCACTGGATTGGGAAAACACGTCAATCAAAGGAGTAGAACCACCGTGGGTTAACCAATCCAATATTCCCCACTTGGCAGCCATGTTTGCATTGAATTTTTGCTCATTCTTTGCCGTGCCCGTGCCTATTGAGATTATAAGGAAGCGACCATAATCCATGGGCCTGATGGAGAAGAAGTCAGGATTTTCATTGATGACCTGCTGCGTGACTTGGTTCAAGGCGACTAAAGTCTGCATCATTAAAGAATCAAAAGTTAATTACGGACTCATCTAATATAAATGTATATCACATTAAAATCAATAATTTATATTAGTGGGAGAAGAACAGTTTCACGTTGTGCGTGAAGATCAACTTATACAACATACGGGATTATTTGCAGAAACACCGCCATCAATCAGGTTGAATTCACGGACGTTGCCTTGGCCATCTTGGTTCTTGAAGTGGTAGCCAGGAAGATAGGTAGGTGCAGCGGAGGTGCCGATGCATATGTCAGAGAGTCGAGCATCCAAACAAGTGGATTTCTTGATCTGATAAGATGAGAATATGATTGGCTGCATCGCCTTTATGTCAAAGGTGGGGATGACGACGTTGGTGAGTGTCTCGTGCAACCGAGTCTCTCCCAACTTCTGTCTCACTACTTGATGAAGGTATTCGCCATCGTACTTGGGACCAGCCATTGATCTGAACAACTTTCCTATCGCTCCAAATGAGAATCTGCAAATTCATTCGTAAGTACAGGTTAGAAATCAGGATCGGATCTCTTCGGTTTAAGTTTCATTAATTTGAACTAATGAAAAGAAAAATCATAGTTTCATATATACTTTTGTGGGAATATGCTTGGACAGTGCTCCAGGTAAAAGGGCTTGATATCCTTGGCAGCAAAGAGTGGTCGCTTCTCTTCGTCGGGAGCAGTAAGCATGGCGGTTACGAGACCTCCCGTGCTGGTTCCTGCAATCACGTCAAAGTAGTCCGCGAGCCTTGCTTCTTCACCATCCAGTTCCTGCATGGCCGTCCAAATAAAATTAAATTTATGTCACAAATACAAAAGCTGCTGTACTCCGAATAGTATATGATATATATTCCCTCTAATTAATTAAAGACCGATGCAGGAGACGCCACAGAAAACTTGTGCGTTCCTAGTGTGTGTGCGTGTGTAGAATCTGTAGATTTATACCTGGAGTTGAGATTCGAGGAATTCGAGAATGGTGGCGGGAATGATGCCCCTAATACCACCTCCATCGATGCTGAGAATGGTGATTAGGTTTCCATAGGTTGGGGCTTGAATTTGAAGAAGGGATGACTTTGTTCTCTCCATAGTTTAATGGATCTCTAGGTGCGTGTTTATATGGAAATTAAGGAATGCTAAAGAAAATATGGAATTGAAGTTATAGCAGATAGATAGTAAACTTTGGGATAGTAAACTTTTGGGCAAGGGCGCAAGGCGAGTGCCGAGAAAGGAGTTATATATGGCAGATTTCAGATTTTGGTTGTTTGATGAATTGCTGTGCTCAACGTGCTATTTATAGTGGGATATGTGATATTGGAGTCAGGAAGAGGAATGTTCACGGAAATGCCGATGATGATGAGAATCGGAATGGTAAAAGTACGGAATGAGTCCAATTTGTTGCTGAGTCCATGAGAATATAATCATGAGACACTCATCCACATCGTTGAATATTCTCCGCCTAACATTGTTTGTTTTAATATCCCAAGTCAGATCCATCCCCGTTTCCTGGAGACCCGATGAACGACTATTATGAACAGTCGCTTCATCTATGAGACCAGATCAGTGATTGAGGATGGCCATCGATTAGTCTTCTCTGAAGACCAGACCGGGTTCTAGTTAAGCATACGTGAACTCGTCCCAGATGTTACCCACGCGTGATTGCGTTGACAAGTCTTCTATAAACCCTTCAATTTGTGGTCTCATCTTAATTTGTTCGTTTGGGATGCATGCACTCCCACTGGTTTAATGCTTGCCCATTATTCTAACGTCCCATGACATATTACCTGCTGAACAAGATACTCGTAATTACCTGTTGAACAAGACACTCGTAATTACCTGTTCAAAAATGTAAAGCAACGTATACATTCATGCACATTACTATATTTGTGTGCGTGCGTGCGTGCGTGTGTTTTCTCCCCCGATATAATATACGCACACACCCCACGTGCTTGTAATTCATTAATATATCAATCCGCTATTAATGGGACATCCTGGGTGGTCATATATTTTGTTCTCTGAGCGGGTGGCGGCGAGCGGGTGGGTCGCTGGGAATAATTAATAAGCCCGATATGACAATTACGACTGCCCCACTCGACAAGTTTTTCTGCCACGCCCACTCAAACGAGCTTGCATTTATTATTTATATATACGGACCACAAAAGACGAGAGAATGAAAAGCTACCGTAAATCAGAGAGAGCGAGCATGTTTATTAAAATTTAATAATTTTTTATTTTATTTTATTTAATATACAATATACCTTATGAAACGAAGTAAAGTACAATAATAAATTAAAGATAAAATTATACATTTATATGATAAATTTTTACTCTGTCCTATAAATAGGACTAAAAATTTTCTTCTTTTCTACCTTATAAATAAAATAAGAAAAGTATTTTGTTAACTTGTCCCTTGTCTTTTTTAAAATAATTGTAGCTTGATGTATGAAATATTCTAATAATATTTTAAATTTACAATTTCAAAATCACGGATAGTAACGTAAAAATGATAATTTTATAAATTAAAATACAAATAATAATTTCAATGAATATACACAATTTAATTTTTAAAATGATATATATGCTTAAACATCATTTTTCATAAAAATATTAGCATTTTTTATTTTGTTTTTGCTTTCCTGTAGGATCTCCATCCCCATTCACCTGTCTTCGTAGGAAGAAACAACATATATCGACGCGAAAATAACACACACACACATATTACTATGTAAGATTTCCATTCCCCATTTACCTGTCTCCACTTGATTAATATCATACTATTTAAAATTTTAATTACTTTCGTGTAATGCCCTCCATTTATTAGGTGGTTATTGAAAATAAATAATCTAATTATACTTTAAAATCTGGAACGGGAAATAGACTTGGCAACAAACTAATTTAATTTCATGGTATATATGCGACGTCTTTATTTGGACGTACACGTCTGGTGACAGGCATGTAGGTCATCACTTGTTTTTTTTCGTTTGGGGGACCAAAATCGCTTGTATTAACATGTCCCATACTTAAATAATTAAATTCAAGCACATGATGGCATGAATAAACCGGCAAGAAGCAAAGGAAAGGATTAGCGTATTATAAGATGGAATTTCAGTGATTTGTTAGGCTGTGGATGTCACGTACGTCCTCTCATTCATAATATAAGATGTTTCTAAATCATTTATACATATCAATTGAAATAGTTAAAAACATTAAATTTATCATAAAATTTAAGTAATTTTTATTGCTCTTATTAATCATACTAAATTCTAACATCATATTAATTTTTATTCTCTCTCATATTCTTATTAAATACGGACATTTATGAAAAATAAATATTTGATACTTATTGAGACTATATAAAACGTCTTATAAAATAGATAAAAGAACTCTAAAAGATTTTTTATAATATGAACAGAGGAATTACCAGTGCAAGTGCATCTCGTAGGCTCAAATTCCTTCTCCGCTGAGCGACTTCTCCATTCGCAGTCGTCCACCTAACTCCTATAGATGCGTGTATACAAGATAATGTAACTTGTTAATTATAAGTGACGCATGTAACAACAAACAGTAATCACTACCAAAAAAACAATAATAATCCTATCTCCGGTGGTTACTAGAATAGCTTATTTGGTATTGAGTTTGGTTATAAATATAAGACTTCAGTTTAGTTTATCTTCTAAATTTATAATTTTTTAAAAATATTTTCATTAATTGTATGAGTTTTATTAGGAGATAATTTTAATACACATTATTAGAGAAAGGGTTTTAAAAAATTAATATATTTATTATAATTAATTAATTTAACTAATTTTTAAAATATTTATAAATTAATTATTCAATTTTTTATGTTGAGAATACGAGGCACTACTATCCAACGAAATAACCGGTCGTTTTAAAACGGTGGGAATTTCCAAGACGAACGAGAGTACTGTCGCCATCAAAATTGCGGCCTTCCCCTTCGCTTACGTATTAACTGAATATGCTGGGGATATGTTGTCAGTAAGCTATACGCCATCATAACTCGTAATTAGGCCTGCAATAATATATTATTTTGTGCCTTTAATAGAGAAGTTAGATTAACATTTAATTTGATTTTAAATATAAGATTCAAATTTATTTTCTCTACTTTTTTAAAAACATTTATTATAATAATTGTACATGTTAAAAATTTATAAAATGGTAGTTATAGTTAATACATAGGATTAGTGAGGTTATTTTTTAAAAAAAAAACTGATTTATTACAACCAATTAACTTAATTTTATTTATTTTACTTAAATTAATTAATTAGTTTTATATTAAAAATTAAAGGTAGTATAGTTTATTTAATTTCGTTGCACTGTATGCAAAAACAAAATGGGCTCACATGGGACCCGTATCTCACTTGTGGTTTTGGTGCTTGTATTTTTACCGTGACAAGCAAACTAATTTCATCTCTTACTATTTCAATAACCATGTCGATCCTTTCTTTCAATAAGAGAAACTCATGCTAATTTTATATTCAATTTTCACTCAACTATTTTTTTTAGTTTCGTTTTCTTTTAATGATTTACTATCTTCGTTCCTTAATGTAAAAATCTGTTTGTTTTTTATTTTGGTTCTAAATTTAGCACTCCAATCCGTTTTGTCTTATACATTTATCTTTTTTTTAAAATGGTCTTTATAATAATGATAGTTCTAGCCAATATAATTGATTAGTAAAGTTATTTTAAGAAAGATAATACATATTTATTACAATTAACTAACTTAACTAATTGCTTTAATCTACTTAAATTAGTCAATTAATTCTTATATTAAAAACTGGAGATAGTAGTTATGCAAAGATAATTTAATTTTCAATCAAATAATTGCCAATCGAGATCTTGAACCTATCTGTCGACGTGTATTGATAAAAAGTTCATATGGGCGTTAATTCAAGGTAGCGCCTTGACCTTGGGTTCGGGAGACAAAGTTGTTTAAAAATAAATCATTTTATAAATAATAATGAAAAAAATCTCAAGAAATTACTTCTAAAATTTTAAAATTTCAAATGAAAAATGACTATAAAAATATGTTGTTATTTTGTTTTTAAATGTTGTCAATTGTTATTAAAGTGTAGTGAACAAATTAATTTAAAATTTGAAATTCAAATATATTTTTTAGGATTCTCCCCATAACAAGTTAATAGTTTTAGAATTAATTATATGCACTCATTATATTACTAGACTTTGAGTTAATTTTCATTGACTAAAAAAATGATGTTTTTGAGAGAACATAATTGCATAAGCAACAGATGTACAATGATGGAGTCCTTGAATTAACGGGGCAAAAGTTTCTTTCCGTAAATCGTAATACAGTATTTGTGTATTTTATTAAAATTTACTTTTACAACACGTTGCTTGAATGTAATGTTTATTGAAACGAACTTTTAAATCATGTCAAATGAAATTGACTCCACTACACTACTTTGTTTATGGAGAAGCATACGCATCTCATCCAAATTTAAATGGATTTGTAGATTTTAGAGAGGTAAACATATTTAAATTTTTTAAAAATTTATTTAAACAATATATGGTAAGAATATTTATTGGTAAAGTATAAATTATTATATGGTGAAAATGTATATGTAAATAATAACATGACAATCATAATAAAATCTAGAATTTGATTATCAAATTCATTTTTCACAACAATCATTGAAATCTTTAAGCATACTTATATGCTTTTATTGAATGGCAATCCCTAAAGTACACGAAAGTACATAAAGTTCGGGGGAACTAAAGACTTGCACCCTTTTTTTTTTTTTCAGGATCACATTTATGGTTAGGTAAAAGAAACAAAGAAGAACTGAAATAGACTAATTTATTACAGAACAATGGGAAATAATCTTATTATTCCTAGATAAACAGACTATCGGGCCCTGATGTCTTGGTGTTGGCATGTGGGGATCTCATTTCTCGCAGCCTCCTTTCTTGAGAAAGAATTTTTGCAAACCTGCGAAAGACATCCCGGTAATTAATACAAACCTAACTTATTTGAGCGAACGTAATTTTTTGTCCTGAAATGAATTCTAAACGGGTATATCAAGAATCTAAAATAAAGATCGATATATATCGTACTTTTTGAGAGCATCCTCATTGGTCCCTCCATTTTCGACGGGTTCAAACAGACCAGTCTCTAAGTTGACCCTAGAAACCGGTTTCTTCAATAGATCGTCACCTGTTTGGCTCAGTTTTTCTAAATTCTCTTCGGTGGAAATATCAACCGACGAAACTGTACTAGCCAACGTATCATCCTGCAATTACCCCCGCCAACAAGAGACAAATTAATATTCATATACAAATATATATGTATGTATATGCCGAACAATACACATTTTCAAATTTTGTTTTTACCCACGCATTGTTAGGCATATATTTACATATAGGGGAGATATATGTATATAAAATTTATATATAGACACACACACACACACACCTGTATCCTTAGGTAATTATCCTGTGAATGAAGGGCTTGAGTGACGGTAGCTAAATGGAAATCGACGAGATCAGCACTGGATTGTGTAAACACGTCGATCAAAGGGGTAGAGCCGCCTTTAGTTAACCAGTCCAACAATCCCCATTTGGCAGCCATTTTTGCATTGAACTTTTGCTCATTCTTTGCTGTGCCTGTGCCTATTGAGATTATGAGGAGGAAGCGACCATAATCCATGGGCTTGATGGAAAGAAATCAGGATCTTCATTAATGACCTGCTTCGTCACTTGGTTCAAGGCAACTAAAGTCTGGATCATCACGGGAAAATGAAATCTAATCATGTATATGCATATAATAACCATACGATTAAAAATGAATTAACGGGGTAAAAGTTAATTTCACGTTCCGTGAAGATAAATTAATTAATAAAACATACGGGATTATTTGCAGAAACACCGCCATCAATAAGATTGAATTCGCGGACGTTGCCTTCAGAATCTTGGTTCTTGAAGTGGTGGCCTGGAAGATAAGTAGGGGCAGCAGAGGTGCTGATGCATATGTCAGAGAGTCGAGCGTCTAAAAAAGGGGATTTCTTGATCTGATAAGATGAGAATATGACTGGCTGCATCGCCTTTATGTCAAAGGTGGGGATGACAACGTTGGTGAGTGTCGCATGCAACCGAGTCTCTCCCAACTTCTGTCTCACTACTTGATGAAGGTATTCGCCATCGTACTTGGGACCAGCCATTGATCTGAACAATTTTCCTATCGCTCCGAATGAGAATCTATACATACATTTAATCGTAAGAACCAGACCAACAAGTCAAACAAAAGGAGACGTTAGAGTTTCTATACGCATACTTCTGTGGGAATATATTTGGACTGTGCTCCAGGTAAAAGGGCTTGATACCCTTGGCAGCAAAGAGTGGTCGCTTCCTTCCATTTGGAGCGGTGAGCATGGCGGTTACGAGACCCCCCGTGCTGGTTCCTGCAATCACATCAAAGTAGTCTGCGAGCCTTGCTTCTTCACCGTCCAGCTCCTGCAAGAACGTCCACATTGCTATAAGTGATAGGCTTCATTTATTCACCAACTTTCGGATCCAATATAGCATTAATTACAGTGTAGAAAATTCATATATTTGCTATCACTCAGTATGTGTGCATGCAGTGACATTAAGGTAAATTTTTTTTTTTTATATGGACACAGAAATTGGACGTTTGTGCTACGACAAAATATGGTATTCATGTTTGAAGACCACATATGCATGCAAGAGAGACACCACAGCAAAGTAAGATATTCATTCCAAGTGTATCTCCATCTACGAATATATGTAGATTCATACCTGGAGTTGAGATTCCAGGAATTCGAGAATGGCGGCAGGGATGATGCCCCTAATACCGCCTCCATCGATGCTGAGAATGGTGACTAGATTTCCATAGGTTGGGGGTTGAATTTGAAGAAGGGATGACTTTGTTCTCTCCATATTTTCGTTACGGTGGATCGGATCAGCCAGGTGGAAAATGGAAAGCAAGGGCGAGTTTGTACTAAAATGAATGCTGAAGAAAATGTGGGAGCAGGCAGATGGTAAGGCAGGTATTTAAGTTTGTTTCTGCTCAAGACAAATCTCAGGAAGATTTAGGTTCTTGTCTGTTTGATTTCCTGAGCTCAACGTCCTATTTATATACAGTGGCATGCACACGTGAAGGAGGTGCGAATTAGTCGTGTAGGGTTCAATTTAAGAGGAGGAATGGTCAGGGATATACCTTTCGGTCAGGTGGTGGGCAGAATCGAAACGGTAAGCGTATGGAATGTGTCAAATTACGCAGTCCAGTCTATGAGAATTGAGATGCATATCCACAAAGTCACAAGTACTGAATAGTCTTTAATTTCTTGTTTTTTTGGCCTTTAATATTTTCAGTCTTCGCCCTTTAACTGGAGACCAGTTGATGTCTATATGGCTGCGTCAAAGATTTGATTTGTGATTAGAGATGGCAGCAAGTTTTCTCTAATGATCTGGTTTTAGTTTGCCCCACAAACAATAACTCTCATCCTCGGATAATCCCCACGCGCCAGAGCTCGCGTTGACTAACTCCTCACTTCTGGCATGTTAAAACGCAAAAGTTAAAACATGCTGCATGGGTAACGATGTTCCTCTTGTTACTGGTTTGGCTCAAACCGCTCTAATTTATTTATTTATTTATTTTCCCTCCTTTCTTTGTCTTTATTCCTTTTTTTTGGGTGGATATCAAAAGGGTGTTGGTTTGGCTATTTCTAACATAGTATAACGTCTAGCTAATTTAATTTTGTTGGCACCTAATGGAAGTAATTAATTACTCGAGATATAAAATTGGAGCATAACTGGATTATTTTTGCATCGTAATGGTATATAGTGAGTGGATGAATTAGTTTAAAGCAGCATATATATATTTTATGCAAAAATGAGGAATAATATTAACTTTCTCGTTAATATTGTGTTATGCTATGGTTATTATGCATTTAGGCTTTCAAAGTTCGTCGATTTATTTATACTCCGTGATTGATCGGACTTCCTAATATACGCTCTCGGTCAAAATCGAGAAACTAATGTTAAAATTTAGTGGAGGGGGCGGCGAAGCATATAGTAGTATATAGATATATATATATTTATTGGTCATCATAATCCCAGTTATATTTATTTATTACAATGTTGATGGCTGCCCCTCCGTCTTTTTTATTAGTTGTTATTCGATTGATGCACTAAGTTGCCATTAATTAATAATGACAAATAGTCGAAAGAGAGAAAAGTCCGAGAGAGCGATATAATAATCAATGACAATGCGATCCATCTTGGAATTCTTTGTTTTTAATTAGGCCATGTTTCCTGGGAATGGAGTGATGATGACTTGAGAATCACTCCTCCTCTTTATATATGTGTGTGTGTTGTATGGAGTATGTACGTAACTTTAGTTCTAGAAAATTTAAATATGCAAAATATAAGTCAATTATAAAATTTATAGAACATTGAATCTTTTTTCAACTTTGCCTGTCGTTAAATGATCAAAAAAAAGTTATGATTGAGCAAGTGATAAAGGGAAAATTAATATGAATTTAAATTCATTGAGAGTAATTTTGAAAATGTACAACAATTTTCGATAAAGCTTAGCTCTTCATGAAATTAATAACCTTCAATTCATCGTAAAGCATCATCATAACGGATTTCTTTTTTTTAAAAAAAAAATCAATTTATTAGGTGCAAGGAGGAATTAATACTCCTATTTTAAGCAACAAC